>NC_060269.1:58976571-59155786 GCF_021613505.1 Equus quagga | reverse complement strand
ACTGAGTCCTCAGCACGCACTCTGACCCTTGAGGAGTGGAGGGACTGTGTCCTCAGCAGGCACTCTGACCCTTGAGGAGTGGAGGGACTGTATCCTCAGCACACACTCTGACCCTTCAGGCCAGTACCGGAAAAACAGCCCCTCAAAATGTCTGGTTTTAAAACTCAACAGAGATTAAGTCCAGGGGAACCATAGAACTGTAGGGAATGGAGAATGTGTTCTTAAAAGTCTCACAGGCATACCAGCTTGCCCTGAGATCTTGCACAAAAGCAACAGTTTGAAAAGTACCTAGACTATAAGTAAGGGACACCTACTTACTAATCTTAAAGTGGCTACTGGAGAGGCAGGAACGTGCTGTGACTTTCTCCAGGGATGGAAGTGCCAGCAGGCACCATTTTTGAAATCTCATTCTAGCTTGCTGATGACAGAGCTGGTAGGCACCATTTTTGGTGCCCTCTTTCTAGCCTGCTAGCACCTCTAGGCACACTCTATGCCCCACCCAACCCACAACTCTGCTGAGTGAGTGCCCCATGCCCCACCCACCTCAAACAACAGTAGCACCACAATGAGGCCAAAGGAGCACCCAGAGCCCAGGCCACCTTAAGAAGCAGTCGTGACACAACCAGGCTGGGTGAGGGCACCACAGTCTGCTCTCCCTATGTAGCAGCCAGGGCAGGAAAGTACCCCAAGCCCCACCAACTCCACACTGCAGCTGTGACCCCACCGCAGCTGGCAGGTGCACACAGATCACACAAGAGACTCTATTTGAGTGCTTGTCTCAAGAGACCAGTGAAGACTGAGATTCTGGGCCCCATGGATCATCTCCTACAAAAGATCACTCCATCAAGGCTGGAAGAGGTAGCTGTTTGACCAAACACATATAGACAAACACAGAGAGTCAGGTAAAATGAGAGAACAGAGGAATATATTCCAAACCAAAGAATATGATAAATCCCAAGAAGAAAAAAAAAACCTTAATGAAATAGAGATAAGCTACCCACCTGATAAAAAGTTCGAAGTAATGGTCATAAAGATGTCCACTGAACTAAGGAGAAGAATACATGAATTCAGTGAGAACTTCAACAAAGAGATAGAAAATATAAGAAAATACCAAACAGAAGTTATAACTAAATTGAAAAATGCACAAGAGAGATTCAGTAATAGAATGAATGAAGTAGAAGCACAAATCAGTGAACTGGAAGACAAAGCAATGGATCTCACCCAGACAGGGCAATATGAAAAAAGAGCTTAAAAATGTGAAGATGCCTTAAGAGATCTAGGACAAAATCAAACAGAGTAACATTTTCATTGTAAAGATGTCAAAAGGAGAGAGAAAAAAGGTCCAGAAAAATTATTTGAAGAAATATTGACTGAAAAATTCCTTAATCTGGGAAGGAAACATTCAGGTCCAAATAAGATGAACTCAAAGAGAACCACACCAAGACACATCATAATTAAAACAGTAAAAGTTAAGAATAAAGAGAGAATCCTAAAAGCAGCTGAAGTAGAACAGTTTATTATGTACAAGGGAAACCCTATAAGGCTATTAGCAGAATATTACAGCAGAAAATTACAGGTCAGAAGGGAGTGGCATGACATAATCAAAGTGCTGAAAGAAATAATTTCCCACGAAGAATTCTCTAACTGGAAAGGTTATCATTCAGAATTGAAGGATAGATTAAGAGTTTTCCAGGTAAGCAAAATCTAAAGAAATTCAGCACCACTAAACCAGGCTTGCCAGAAATGTTAAGGAACCTCTCTAAGCTGAAAAGAAAAGACACTAAATAATAATAAAAAAGCATACAAAAGCAATAATCTCACTGGAAAAGATAAATATGTAATAAAGGTAGTAGATCAATCACTTATAAAACAAGTATGAATGTCAAAAAATGAAAGCAGTAAAATTAATTAAAATTACAATAACTAGTTAATGGATTCATAAAATAAGATGTAAAATATGTTATCAAGAATATAAAATATAGGGGGAAAGTAAAAATGTAAAGCTTTGGATTGTGTTCAAATTTAAGATGCTATCAATTTAAAAGAGACTGTTATATACATAGGGTGCTGTATGTGAACCTCCGGATAGCCACAAAGAAAAAACTTACAGTAAACATACAAAAGAAAATGAGAAGGGAATCTAAACACAACACTAAAGAAAGCCATCAAACCACAAGGGAAGGGAGAAAAAGAAGAAGGAACAGAGAAGAACTACAAAGAGAGCCAGAGGGGCCGGCCCAGTGGTGCAGTAGTTAAGTGCGCACATTTCACTTTGGCGGCCCAGGGTTCACCAGTTCAGATCCCGGCTACAGACATGGCACCACTCCGACGGCCATGCTGTGGTAGGTGTCCCACATATAAAGTAGAGGAAGATAGGCACAGATGTTAGCTCAGGGCCAGTCTTCCTCAGCAAAAAGAAGAGGATTGATAACAGATGTCATCTCAGGGCTAATCTTCCTCAAAAAAAAAAAAAACGAGCCAGGAAACAAGTAACAAATGGCAATAATTACATATCTATCGATTATTACTTTTTTCTTTCCTGTTTTGAGGGAGATTAGCCCTGAGCTAACATCTGTGCCCATCTTCCTCGACTTTTTTATATGTGGGATGCCTACCACAGCATGGCCGTCGGAGTGCACCCATGTCCGCACTGGGGATCCAAACTGGCAAACCCCAGGCCACCAAAGTGAAATGCGCGCACTTAACTACTGCACCACTGGGCCGGCCCCTCAATTATCACTTAAATGTAAAAGGACTAAATTCATCAATCAAAAAACATTGTGCTTGAAAGGATAAAAAAAAAACAAGGACCCATCTACATGCTACCTACAAGGGACTCATTTCAGAAGTACGGACATACACAGACTGAATGTAAAGGGATGGGAAAAGATATTCCATGCAAGTAGAAAGAAAAAGAAAGCTAGCTGGCAGAGCTATATTCACATTAGATAAAATAGACTTTACAACAAAGACTAATAAAAGACAAAGAAGGACACTACATAATGATAAAGGGGTTGATCCAGCAAGAAGATATAACATTTATAAATATATATGCACTCAACATAAGAGTACCAAAATATATAAATGAAATATTAATGAACTTAAAGGGAAAAGTTGAAAGCAATACAATAATAGTAGGGGACTTTAACACCCCTCTTACAGCAACAGAAAGTTCAGAAAGATCATCTGAACAGAAAATCAATAAGAAAATATCATCCTTAAAAAACACATTATGCCAGGTGGACTTAATAGATGTATACAGAACACTCCATCCAAAAGCAGCAGAGTACACATTCTTCTCAAGGGCACGTGGAATATTCTCCAGGATAGATGAAGTGTTGGTCCATAAATCAAGTTTCAATAAATTCAAGAAGACTGAAATCATATCAAGCATCTTCTCTGACCACAATGTTATGAAACTAGAAATCAATTACAATAAGAAAAATGGAAAAAACACAAAAACATAAATATTAAACACCATGCTACTAAACAGCTGATGGGTCATTGGAAAAAAATACCTAGAGACTAGTGAAAACAGAAATACAACATATCAAAATCTTTGGGATGCAGCAAAAGCAATTCTAGGAGGGAAGTTCATAGAAACATAAGTCTACTTCAAGAAACAAGAAAAATCTCAAATAAACAATCTAACTTTACACCTAAAGGAACTACAAAAAGAAAAACAAAACCCAAACTTAGTAGGAAGAAAAAAGTAAAGAAGATCAGAGCAGAAATAAATAAAATAAAGACTAAAAAGACAATAGAAAAGATCAATGATAATGAGAACTGGTTCTTTGAAAAGAAAAACAAAATAAACTAACCTTTAGCTAGACTAACCAAGACAAAGAGAGAGAAGGCTCAAATAAATAAAATCAGAAATGAAAGAGGAAAAGTTACAAGTGATACCACAGATACAAAGGATCATAAGAGACTAACATGAACAATTATATACCAACAAATTGGGCAACCTGGAAGAAATGGATAAATTCCTAGAAACATACAGTCTTCTAAAATTGAATCCTGAAGAAATAGAAAACCTGAGTAGACTGATTACTAGTAAGGAGATTGAATCAGTAATCAAAAACTTCTCAGGGCCAACCCAGTGGCCTAGTGGTTAAGGTCGGCACACTCTACTTTGATGGCTCAGAGTTGGTTCCCAGGTGCAGACCTACACCACTCGTCAGCAGTCATGCTGTGGTGGTGACCCGCATACAAAATAAAGGAAGATTGGCAACAGATGTTAGCTCAAGGCAAATTGTCATCAAGCAAAAAGAGGAATATTGATGACAGATGTTAGCTCAGAGCAAATTTTCCTCAGCAAAAGAACAAACAAACAACAAAACAACTTCTCAACAAATAAATATTCAGGACAAGCAGCTTAACTGGTGAGTTCTTTCATTCACAGAAGACTTAATCCCTATCTTTCTCAAAGTCTTCCGAAAAATAGGGGAAGAGGGAATACTTCCAAATACATTTCAAGAGGCCAGAATTACCCTGATAGCAAAACCAGACAAAGACACCACAAGAAAAGAAAATTACAAGCCAATGACCTTGATGAACATAGATGCAAAAATCCTCAACAAAATATTAGCAAACTGAATTCAACTATACATTAAAAGGATCATCCACCATGATCAAGTGAGATTTATTCCAGGGATGCAGGGATGGTTCAACATCTGCAACTCAATCAACGTGACAAAGGATAAAAATCATTATGATCATTTCAATAGATGCAGAAAAAGTATTTGATGAAATTTAATATTACTCATATGATAAAAACTGTCAACAAAGTGAGTGTAGAGAGAACATACCTCAACATAATAAAAGTCATATATGAAAAACCCTCAGCTAACATCATACTCGGGGGAAAGCTTTCTTTTCCTATAAGATCAGGAAGAAGACAAGGATGCCTACTTTTACCACTTTTATTCAACATTGTATTAAAAGTCCTAGTCACAGCAATTAGACAAGAAAAAGTAATAAAAGACATTCAGATTGGAAGAGAAGAAGTAAAACTGTTACTATTTGTAGATGACATGACACTATATATAGAAAACCCTAAAGACTCCACCAAAAAACTTTTAGAACTAATAAATGAATTCGGTAAAGTTGCAGGATATGAAATCAATATACAGAAATCTGTGGCTTTTCTACACACTAATAACAAACTATCAGAAAGAGAAATTAAGAAAACAATCCCATTCACAATTGCATCAAAAAGAATAAAACTCATAGGAATAAACTTAACCAAGACGTGAAAGACCTGTACACCGATAAGTATAAGATACTGATGAAAGAAACTGAAGAAGACACAAATAAATGTAAAAATATTCCACACTCATGGATTGGAAGAATTAATATTGTTAAAATGGTCCTACTATCTAAAGCAGTCTACAGATTCGATATAATCCCTATCATAATTCCAATGGTATATTTCACAGAAATAGAACAAATAATTCTAAAATGTGTACAGAGTCACAAAGAAGATCCCCAACAGCCAAAGCAATCTGGAAAAAGAAGAACAAAGCTGGAAGTATCACATGTCCTAATTTCATACTATACTACAAAGCTATAGTAATTAAAACAGTATGTTACTGGCACAAAAACAGACACACAGATCAATAGAATAAAATTGAGAGCCCAGAGAGAAACCCACACATTTATGACAGTTAATTTATGACAAAGGAGCCAGGAACATACAATGAAAAAAGGAGAGTCTCTCCAATAAATGGTGCTGGGAAAACTAGTCAGCCATGTACAAAAGAATAAAACTTTACCACTATCTTACATCATACACAAAAATAACTCAAAATTGATTAAAGACTTCAATGTAAGACCTGAAACCATAAAATTCCTAGAAGAAAACACAGGTGGTAAGCTCCATGACATTGGTCTTAGTGATGTTTTTATGGATCTGATGCAAAAGAAAGGGAAACAAGAACAAAAGTAAACAACTAGGACTATATCAAACTAAGAAGCTTCTGCACAGCTAAGGAAACCATCATCAAAACAAAAAGGTGGGGCTGGCCCAGTAGCATAGTGGTTAAGTTCAGTGAGCTCTGCTTCAGTGGCCTGGGCTTCATGGGTTTGGATCCCAGGCGCAGTCCTACAACTCTCATCAAAGTGATGTTGTGGCAGTGACCCACATACAAAATAGAGGAAGATTGGCACAGATGTTAGCTCAGGGCCAATCTTCCTCAAGCAAAAAGGAGGATTGGCAATAGGTGATAGCTCAGGGCCAATCTTCCTCACCAAAAAAAACAGCAACCTCCTAAATGGAAGAAGATATTTGTGAATCATATATCTGATAATGGTTAAAAGCAAAATATATATAGAACTCATACAACTCAACAACAACAAGAAAACAAACAACCCAATTAAAAAATGGGCAGAGGATCTGAATAGACATTTTCCAAAGAAGACATACAGATGGCTAATAGGCACATGAAAAGATGTTCAACTACTAATTATTAGAGAAATGAAAATCAAAACCACAAGATATCACCTGATATCTGTTAGAATGGATATTATCAAAAAAATTAGAAATAAGTGTTGAAGAGGATGTGAAGAAAAGGAAACCCTCATACAGTGCTGGTGGGATTATAAATCGATGCTGCCATTATGGAAAACAGTATGGAAATTCCTCAAAAATCTTAAGAATAGGACTACCATATGATCCAGCTATTGCACTTCTTGGTATTCATCTAGGATTTGATAACACTAATTTGAAAAGATATATGCACTCCTATGTTCATTGCAGCATTCTTTACCATAACCAAGATATGCAAGTGTCCATCGATGGACGAATGGATAAAGAAGATGTTGTATGTAACATATATATATATATATGCAATGGAATACTACTCAGCCATAAAAAAGAATGAAATCTTGCCATTGTGACACCATGGATGGACCTTGAGGGTATTATGCTAAGTGAAATAAGTCAGAGGGAGAAAGACAAATACCATATGATTTCACTCGTATGTGGAATCTAAAAAGCAAAACAAATAAAAAAAAAACAAATTCATAGATACTGAGAATAGATTGGTGGTTATCAAAGGGGAAGAAGGATAGGGGGTTGGCAAAAGGGGTAAAGGGGGTCAACTATAGGATGATGGATGGGAACTAGACTTTTAGGGGTGATCACTTTGTAGTTTATCCAAATGTTGAATTATAATGTTGTATACCTGAAATTTATATAATAAAAAAAACATGAACTGTAAGATTCATGTGGTCAGGAAACATTTTCATCTTGTTCATGCTGTATGGATGGATAAACTGATATGGTCTCTGTTCTCATAAAGCTAATAGTTTAATAGAAGAAACAGATATTAACTCAATAAGCAAATTGATTAAATAAATAATAATGATTGAGAAACTTCCTATCAAATAAAATTGAATACTTTGAAATAGAGTCCCAGAACCACTGAAGGGTTTAATCAGGGGAATGGCATGACATGATACCATTTAAAATTTTTAAAAAGCATTCTTTCTGCTACGTTAAAAACAAAGGAAACAACTGTGGAAATAAATCACCAGATAAAAGGCTGTTGATTTACTCCAGTTAGTAGCTATGGAAATAGATATTTGCCTAATATTTCATCTTTTATCATTTGGAATAGAAAAATCTCAGGTTAAGTCAAGGTAAGCATGTAGATTTATAGTTTAAAATAAAATGTGTAACTCTTAGGAAATCTTTGAAAACCTGACAAGGTCAATGTTAGAGTAGTTATTTCCATTCCAAGTTTCCTTGCTCCTGAAATCCAAAATTCTGCCTTTAAAGCTAGAAACAAAGCTACAATTTATTTCTGCTTGTTTTCCATTTTCTCTCTCATAGGAACAAATTTCTGGTGCTTGTAGTGCTTCTGAAAAAGTCCCACAGAAGGACCAGGCCTCTCCAGTTGAGCAGGCAGACCTCAATGTCACCGCAGCCCAGGGGCTGAGCATGTTGTCTGATGACCCCCAGAAAACATACATTGCCATAGGCAAGCAATTATTTTCTGTGATATCCCTGTCACAAATACTCATTTAAGAATTGGAAGAGAAAGATACCTGAAGATATCTGTGATCATCAAGGTAACACCTTGGAAATGAAAAAGGAATAAGGGACAAAAAGCAAGATAAAAAACAGATAAATAAATAGTTTTTATCTGTACCATGCACTATGTCTGTTTTCCATCAAAAGGAGGAATGAAAGACAGGATACTGAAATACAAGTTGCCTGTGGGGGATACGCACCAATAGCTTTCACATCAGGCATTACAATATTAGGTTACCACTACTACATTTTTCAACAACTTTTATGTAATAGAAAGCAAAAGCTAGCTCTGTACACAGAGAAGTGATACTAAAGAAAAATCTTGCCTATTATCACAGGAGCCACCATCCTAATCATTTTAGTTACATAATATATGAGTAGGAAATTTCTAATTAACTTACGCAATGTTGAGTCATTGAATCCCAAAAAGAGTATTTTCCTGAAGCACATTTTCTTCCTGGCTGTGTGGTATGACTAAAGAAACTCCCATGACCCGGAATTATAGATGAGAGAAAATACTTGAGGATTTGGAGAATTAACTGCCTTTGTCTTCAATATTCACTTAAAGCAAACATGGGCTTGCATAACTCTTTCCTCACTGTGGTGGCCCAGAGTTGTTGGTTGGGTGTAGCTTTAGATGACTAACTGACCAGATCATTTAAGGATGGTGTTTCATCAGGAAATTCATTCCCAACAGCAGAGCCTATTTCTAATTAAAGCATTCTAGACATACTCCTTTTACCTCCTTGGAAGTTCAAGTTCACTTACATAAGAATCTTTCCCGTTTCTTCCCTGAGATCCTATTTAGATAAACGAATGGGCTAATCTTCCTCCAACCTCTATCCTGTCCACCACCACTACAATCCAATTTTCAGACAGGCGTGAAGTTATAAACAAATTCCTTCTACTGAATTTAATGGTTGGTGATGTCTATTCCCCATGTATATGGTCTATGTTGGAAAATTTTCTCTCCTGAATATCCAGAATTCAAGGTGGCAGTTAGTTTGGTTTTTGCATTCTGCCTTAATGAGTTGTTCATCCTAAAACATTCATCCCCTTTTCTTTTCTCTCCTCTCCTCTCTTCTTCTCTTCTATTTCACAGAGGGGCAGCAAACAATTTAGACTTCTAAGCTGTCATACTAAATGATACAGCAGATGAGTAAGAACTGAGACTTTCCTCCAAGGGTTGAGAGCACTTAAATTATCCAGCATCATACTGACCATTCTTTATAGCTTCCTGGCACGGTCACCAGTTGGTAGAAATTAGAAGATTCTAACTTTACTAGCAATAAGTCTTCAAAAATTATAGTATCAAGTCCTAATTATGTTTGGGCAGAGCTCATCTTAGACAATGTGGTCTTTATGTTGTTTGTAAGACCATCTTGAAAAAATAAATTTCTTTTGATAAATTCAACTTTCATAGCTGAGGTTCTAGAAGCAACTAAGTAAACGACTACAGATGTACCAAAGAGTTTTATCAAATGCTACTGTCACTCACACCCTAGTGTCTGAGCTTTGTCACTGTCTTTGATTATAAATTTCCTGAAACTCCATTTCAAATCATTTATTTGTTAGAACAATAAAGTAAATGGGGCTTTCTTGTAATGAATTTAATTTTACTTATTACTGGGATTGATTCTTGGTTAAAAAGTTTGTTGTGATCTTTATAAGTCCTTTTTGTGTCATTATTATGGATATGCAGGAAAGATTTATCAAAGAGCTCTTGTAATTTAGGAATAATTCCATGTCAAGTTTGAATGTGTCAGCAATGCTTAATAGAATGTGTACAGTCTTATAACTAACAACCAACCAGCATTAACAACATCCTTTCTGCCTTCAACTCCACCCATAACTCCTATATGACCCAAACTCAAGCCAAGATCACCCTGACTCCTAAAGAAATAAACAGTCTTGACTCAAACCCCCAATTTCATAGCCTCACAATGCAAAGTCTTCATCAAAACCTATGAATTCTCAAGGGCTTATCCAGCCAAGCATTTTAGCAAGAAAGCTGAATTTGTTCTTTGGAAGAATTCTCATATCAGCTACTAACAACACCTTTTGTTACTGAGGTCTTTCGGATGACTCTATTACTCATAAGCCCCTACATGCCACTCTGACCATCCAATATAGACTAAAAACCTAGTGAAACATTTGTTATAGATAGGAATCCATCTTCCTGACTATCCAAATCCCAAAGGGGTGAAGTAGAGTTTCATTTGCTCCACTTCTGAGTTCATTCCTCTAGCTTAGGATCAGATTGGGTAAAAAGTAATCTTTCCACAACCAGGAATTTGCACAGCTAAATGCCTGCCATACAGACTCCTGTATTTTAAAAATAATGCACAAAAATGTCAAGGTGGTACATAGAGGGAAGGAATTCAGAGCAAGGGTGTGCTGTCCCCGTCTCTGGCCATGACATAAAAACTGGTCTTTGCAGCTCTACAGCTCAGAAAAGACACAGGTCACAAAGTTCCTCAAATACTGTTTCCTCCACCTCAAACCATCTCAGTGTCTATAGACCTCCACCTCCAAATTTCCCAGTATTTTCAGATGCCTACTCTTCCTTCTCTTCTTTTTCAGAGGAAGAGGTACCCTTCTCCTTGCCAAAATCATCCTGTCTGTCTACTTTAAGGGTATTCTGCCTCTTCCACTTCTTCTGGAATCTCCTTCTTTCAGATAAATCCTCTTTCCCAGATCTTCACTCTCTTGTTCTTCTTCTCCTCTGCCTACAAACATGCTTACACCACCCTAACCCTAGAAATCTTCTCTCTTACTCTAATATATCTTTGAACTATCTACACTCAATATTTTCTCCCCTATCGTATCCATTTTCTTTTAAATAATTTACTCTTCAAGCTTTTGTCCACTCTACTTTGTTTCAGTCTCTCACATATAAAGATTCTTGTCGAATGTTATGGTCTTCTCTCAGTCTCCACCTTGATATCTATGGCATTTGCCATTTTTAATCAGTCCTTCATCAGCCCCTCCTATTGCGTCAGCTCCAGGAACTATCTTATTCATCTCCTACTTCACCACCCACTTTTCTCTGCGGGTTTCCTCCATGGTTTTGCTTCTTTCTACCACATCGTAAATCAAGACATACCGTGATGCTTAATCACTGACCTCCTGTTCTCTGTCGGTTTTCTTGTTCTCTGTCAATTTCTCCTCGGGATTTTCTTGTTCTGGTCAATGGAACCATCGTTCTCTTAGAAACTGACTATCCTAGATCCAGTTCTGCACTCTTCAAATTGACCAGCCCATAGTTTTCTGATATTCTTCCAAGATGAGCGTTAGCACCAGCATATTCTTGTTACTACAGAGAGAAGGCTTTGAGCCTCCTTGGAAGGAGGTTCATTGAGTGTTGTTATTTCCTTTGTAGTAGAGGCCAGTCCTTAGAGTCTCATCTTCTCATCCAGTCACTCCCAGTCCCCAGGTCACTCAAGAGGCACTCTTGACACATCTTCTCCAATTTTTCTCGCTATACCCCTCTAATCTCCCACCTGGGCTCTCTTGTTGCTGCTCAAGCATGAGAAGGTACGGGACTTCATGAAGTCCAAGCTCTTGTACTGGCTCACCAGCCAGGCCCTGAGGCAGATGAGCAGGCAAGCAGGCGGCTCTCTAACACCTGCTGGCTGGCTCAGCAGGAGCCTGAGACACCATCTCAGTGGTCCTGGGATGTAGCTTCCCAAAAGGATGCCTAAGTGCAGGGAAATTAATGCCCTCTGGGATGAACTTGGACCAATAAGACATGGAGAGAGCAAGTGGCTGGCTGATAAAATCAACTTCAGGGCCGGCCCGGTGGCTCAGCGGTTAACTTCGCACGTTCCGCTTCTCAGCGGCCAGGGGTTCGCCGGTTCGGATCCCGGATGCAGACATGGTACACCATGCTGTGGTAGGAGTCCCACATATAAAGTAGAGGAAGATGGGCACGATGTTAGCTCAGGGCCAGTCTTCCTCAGCAAAAAGAGGAGGACTGGCAGTAGTTAGCTCAGGGCTAATCTTCCTCAAAAAAAAAAAAATCAACTTCATTCTCCCCTCTTCTATGAGACAGTTGCAAGTCAAAGCGATTCCATACAGCCTTTCCAGAAAAGTCTCATATGACTTAGCAATTATCTGTGTTTCTTGTAAAACTATGGCCACCTGGTATTTGATTTTCCTCCCTCTTTGTCTATCTTTCTATTTTTTCTCAATTTTGCCTCTCTGAAAATTCACCCCCAACTAAAGTGTTACCAAGAAAGTTTTAGTTCAGGCCTCTACTTTCTAGGAAAACCAGGCTAAGATGGGTCCCCAGAAATCTTCAATCCCTCTCTCACCCCCTGCTCAGTCAACTATTCAATCACTAAGCTCTGGTTACTTTTCTTTGTAATGTCATTCTCATCTATTCCTTCCTTTAGCTCTTCAGAGTCACCATCTTAGTTTCTGCCTTTATCACTTTACTTCTGGGATACTACAAAAAATCTCTTAACTGCTTATATTAGTTAAAGTTCTCCAGAGAAATAGAACCAATAGGATATGTAGTTTCGGTCTGAAGGCTGGCAGGCTTAAGACCAAGGATGAGCTGTTGTTTCAGTTGGAGTATGAAGGCAGGAAAAACTGATGTCCCAGCTGAAGGCCATCAGACTGGAGGAAATTCCCTCTTATTCATGGGAGGGTCAGCTCTTTTGTTGTACAGTATGGAGGCCTTCAACTGATTGGGTGAAGCCCACCCACACTGGGAGAACATCTGCTTTAGTTAGTCTGCCAATTCAAACGTTAATCTCATCCAGAAACAACCTCACAGACACACACAGAATAATGTTTGACCAAATGTCTGACCACCCTGTGATCTAGTCAAGCTGACAGAAATTTAGCCATCACATTCATATTTTCCACTTTGGTCTCTGATCTCCCAAACTTACCTCACACAATAACTAATTTAATCTTCTCAAAAATGTCATCTCTATCTTTCTAATAGACTTTAACAACTCCTCATTATTTTTAGTATAAAGGCAAAATACCTTTCCCAGGGATAAAAGATTCTTCATTTTATTTCTCCTACTAATTGACACATCTATCCCATCATCATTACTGTACGTTTATTCTCTATTCCAGAGATACTCATTGGATACTCATTTTTATCTCATGAACGAGCTACCCCCCACATCATTGTACACATCAACCTTTCTTCTCAGTGTTCCTTCCCACTGTCTACTTTATTTAGCCTCCTACAGAATGTAAATTCTATAAGGACAGAGACATAATCTGTCTTGTGCCCCCTGGCTAAGCGTTAGCAGTGTGTTGGATAATGAGCAAACCTTCTACCTTGAAACCTTGGGTGGACTCAAAGCAAAGAGAAATAAGACATGGAAAAATGTAACTGTGGCACAGCACTGATTTCCTTATCCTGTGATTGGATAGACCCTGGAATGCTGATGTGGCTCCTTACAACACATAACATTGCAAAAACTGTTCATCAGACTTGACAGATTTCTCATTCTCTGTAAGTTGAAAGTTACAAGCCCCTCTGGAGGAACTAAGGAGACACGGCGGAGTCTCAACCACTCAGTTCTATTCTTGATCTCGTACTCAACCCATACCCTGCTTGTTTGTTGACATGGTAGCAATTTGTAGTGAAGGCAACTTAAACTAAGTCTAAGTGGTCATTCTCACCAGTCTTCAAATCTGGACCAAACTATGTGGTCTGCAATATTTCCAATAAGTAACCAACAAATATTTGTTAATTTGTTACTATCCCAGAGTTAACACAGTGTTTGCACAAAATAAATCCCCAACGTTTTTCTTTCTTTTTCATTTTTTTTTAAGTAATGCCTTGTAGTGGCCTTGGAGGTTAGGAATAGTACAGAGGTGATGTTTATATAAACTTCACTTCCGAACATCTATAAGCCAGGCAAATTTGATTTATCATATTTTTAGGCTTTGCAGAACTGCCTTTAAGAGTTTTAAGTAAGTTGGCAAAATAAGGCTGATTGAATTATGAATGAGAGAAAAAAAAAAGCAGGATGCTAAGAAAGCTGATTCCTTTCATATTCGTCAAGAAGAGATTACTACTAACTAGAGACAAAGGAACAAAAACTTCCCTATAAGCAGGCAAGAGAGTTGTGGATAGTTTTAATTTTTCTCTATAGTTTATAATTGTTTCAAAATGTCTAAAATTTAACAAGTGTTTCCTTTACAGTCAATAAGACATCAAATGTTATTTTCAAAAGATGGAAGCATTTAAATGGGTTTCTGCTAGTGACTTCAATCATCACAAGTCTTTAGGATGGAAGCTACTCTGCAGATCTATTTTAAAACTATAAAAGAGTAAGCAAATTGAGATTCTTGGCTTCTAGTTCCAGCATTAGAATGACTGAAGTCAACAACTTGAGGCTATGATTTTTTCTTATTTGAAAAGAACTGGTTAATATCATGTCCAGCACCATAATAATTCAATTCCATTGTTTTTCTTTAGGATGATGTGATAAGACCCATCATGCCTACTATTACTGTATTCTTTACCCTCAGTTCCTATTAGTTCTAAAATACTGAATTTTATTTTGAAAGTAAGAATCTGGGAGAATCATTTAGAAATTCTCTAATTAAGAGTCACCCACATAGAGCAATGTGGAATAATTAGTTGCCGTCATTTCTTAGCATCATCTTATTTGTTATTTAATATTGAAGTCCATCAATGAGTTGTAACTACAACACGGTCTTGCTAAAAAAGGTTTTTCAGCATTTTTTATAATGATACCATCAAAGACCTATGAATTAGTTTTAGAGTATCTAAGGCCTTAGGGTGTTTGGAGCCAGTTGATTACAGTTTGTAATAAACAGATGGTACTAATAAAACATCAGTTCCTTAGAGTTGTGCATACTGAAACAACACGTGATCAGAATGAACTAGAATTAAAAGTGGACAAGGCAAATATGGGTCCACAGCTTCCATAAAAGTGATGCCAGAGATGTTATAACCCAATTCTCTTTTGTGACCTGGATGAATTTTCAAAGACTCAGAGTTTTGGAGGACTTCAAAGTTATGGAAATAAATGCATGTTTTTAAGTGAATGTGGCATGAGTAAGATTAACTGGAATTGCTCACGAAAGCTAAATAGAAAGTTAATATTTACAATTCTATCAATGTGATAGGCATAATACTGACCTCCCAAAAATGTCACACCTTAATCCCCAGAACCTATGAATATGTGATGTTACATGATAAGGGGGAATTAAGATTGCAAATAGCATTAAGATTGCTAATATACTGGCCTTGAGATGGGAGACTATCCTGGATTATCTAGGTAGGCCTATGGCCATGATGGGTCCTTAAAAGTGAAAATGTCAGTGTGATATGATATGAGACAGACTTGACCGGTCATTACTACTTTGAAGATGGAAGAGGGCCATGAGCCAAGGCCCTCTAAAGGCTGGAAAATGCAAGAAAATGAATTCTCTCCTAAGCCTCTATGAAGGCACATAGCCCTAGGAAAACATTGATTTTAGCTCAGTTGAGACTCATTTTGACTTCTGAGCTACCAGATAATAAGTTTGTGATGTTTTAAACCACTAAATTTGTTACAGCAGCAATAGGAAACTAATACAATCAGCAAATATTTTAAATCCTTAAATCCTTTTGTCTTTTTACATACTTTTACTTCACTAATACACAACAGTTTAAGTTAGTTTACATAGCCATCTACAAGCATTGCCACACTTGTTTAGGGACAGGGACCATGATTTATTTGTTTTTGTAATCTTAACAATTAATGCATATACTGGTTCACAGAAGTTAAATAAATTGATAGTCTTTTGCTTACCTCACATGGCACTAACGTGCTATCAGTCAGCAGACAATCATGGACAGCTCCATCCTTAAAGTACTTGAAAAATCTGTCCAGGAGAACTTCAGTGTAATAATTCACCTCAAGCATTACCTCATTTCTCTCTCTCTCTCTTTTTTTTTTTTTTCGGTGAGGAAGATTGACCCTGAGCTAACATCTGTTGCCAATCCTATTCTTTTTGCTTGAGGAAGATTGTTGCTGAGCTAACATCTGTGCCAATATTCCTCTACTTTGTATGTGGGACGCCACCACAGCATGGCTTGTTCAGCAGTGTGTAAGTCTGTGCCTGGGATCCGAACCTGCAAACCCCAGGCCACCAAAGTGGAGCATGCGAATTTAACCACTATGCCACCAGGCCGGCCCCATTTCTCCCTAGCTTTTACTCTTCTCATACAATTTTAGAAATGGACAATGCTAAATTGTGTCCACTACCTTCATTTTAGATTAGGGTCCTGAAGCACAGATTGGTGAATTATTCTATTCATTATTGGTGAATCCAGAACTAGATCTTGAATCAGTCTTCTTTCCAAAATGAGATGCTGATTCTGTGTATTCAAACTTGTCTTGATTGGCAAGTGAGAAAATGCTAACAATATTTCATTTCCTGACAGCAAACTACCAAAGTGACAAAAGCACAAGCTTTTCATCAAAAAGGAGCAACCCATTTTGGGGGGTTGCAGGGGTGGGGAAGAATCTTATGAATGTGACATGGCAAAGTGCTACTTACTTAGAGTAAGTATTTATACAAAGAAGGAGTAAAAAAATAATTTTATATGATATTATATGTAATTTGGTTATATATAACAAATGATCCTCCAGGTGATTTGATTTAAAAATATTTACTTTCAAAACTAAACTATTGTGCTACTTTTTCTGATTCAACCTTCAAGCGGTAGAAAAAACAAATTATCTTCAAATATCTGGCTGCTCACCAGTGAACTATATGAAAAGGACAACAGGCTGTCTAAACTTACCATCAAAAAACACCTTCAAGATGAAGTGTGTCCTGTCATAGTAAACATCAAATAGAACTTTCTTATATTGGAGATTTGTAGTCAATCTTCAATTCAATTTTCTGTTCTTAGGTTGGGTCAGGAAGAACAAAACACGTTCACAAGGTGTTTCGTGAGGTCAAAGATTATTTTCTAAAAATAAAATAAAGTCTTTTCTCTTTTCTTTCCCTCTAATCTTAGATTCTTTCTCTTCTCTGTTGCTGCTTCTGCTTTTTCTCTCTTTACTCTTCTCTCCTTCTCATTACTGACAAAGTCTGAAGAGGGTTGAACTGACAAATGTTGTGTCTTTTAGAGTTGACAAACACCACAAAAGCAATTTGACCTTGAAACATGGTGACGTGGAAGAAGATAAGTTTGAGAGGTTGGTTTTTTTGTTTAGATGGATACAGGAAGATTGGTTTTGTTTTTTGTTTTTAATAAAATGCCTAGAAACTTTTTTTTTTACTCCTCCACATCTTCACCATCAGAATGTTCTTACTTTATAGAGAGAGAGCTAGTTACCTTGTATAACTTACTTTATAATTGTTGTTTTTGTACTTTCGTATAATTAGTAACTGGCACCTAGTATTGACTTCTCTTTTAAATGTAGTGGATAATATTTCACTACAATATTTTTCATCACATCTATTAATTGCAATAGTTTAATTACCTTAAAAGCAAAACAAATTCTACAAAATTATACAAATATATAATTTCTGTTAAAATTAAGGTATTTGAAGTCAATTCAATGCAGAGAGAGGGAATCTTCAATAAGTCAAAACAAGAGCATCGAGCTTTGGAGTTGCAGATAGCCATCAAGGTCATCTAGACAAACAACACTGGTTTGTAATTTTAAAAACTGAGATCCATAAAATTTAAATGAGGAGCTTAAAGCTACAAAATTAGTTGCAGGAAGAAATGGGACTTGAATTCTGTCCTCCTCACTCTCAGACGAGCTGGATGTTAATCATGGTCTTTGTTGCTGAGAAGCAGAACCAAGTGTCTTTGGTTTCTCAGAGCACTGGGAATAGGAAGACAGAATTCCAGTCCCCTCAGAATGTAACTCCAGAGGAATGTAACTCATGGTGCCAGCACAGTCTTATTTAATTTTTGATATTCCAGTAATCCAGTGAGATCCCTTTAAATAATCTTGAAGGCATGCAAATTCCACCCTCAATCATTGGAATAAGCTGTAAAACACTATTATCCACATGGCTTCTGAACATTCCAAAATATGGCCTGGCTATTTGAAGAACATAAAAACCAAAAGAAATTGGGGCCAAATAGAAAGGCCACAGAGCTGGTAGCCTGTATTCAAGTTAGAACTGCATGATGACTCTGTGGTGCTAGAATATAGTGCCATGCAGGAAATGGGCTTCTTAATTCTTCAGTCTATCTATATAAACATGCTAATATACAGACTGGGCATCACCGTGTGACTTCTCCTCATCTAAATTATCTGAAAATAGTATGGATGGCTACTCAAACTATGCTCCTGGCTATCTAGAGACCAGAGAGGAGACTATTTATATGCATTGATATACAAGAACAAGAGGTCACCACATCTGGCTCTGACTCATGGTGACTCCTGGCACAGGATTCTCTTTGACAATGGTATAAAGCAGGGAGCATCAAATTTGTTTTCTGTTGTAGGGCAGGAAGAAATTTTCCTCTACCCCTTTAAGTTCTTCTGGTTGGCCTAAGAATTAAATTGATATGAGACAGAATAACAGGAGAAAATCAAGCAAATTTTAATAACATGTACCCATGGGAGAAACCAAGGAAAACTGAGTAACTCACCAAAACGGCCAGAGCCACCACCTTAAATATTATCTTCAGCTAAAGACAAAGGAGGATGTTAGGGAGTAGTGGTTTGGGACTTCAAAGGGGAGGAAGGCAATTCACATGGAGATGGAAAAGCAAATGTTTGGTAAACAAATGTTTGCCATGCTTTGCAGAGACAATAGGACATGGGGAAGACTTTGATCAAATGGGCCTTGCTGGGTTCCTTCCTGTCTACCACACCTAGTTCATATTATACTACAGTTATCTATGGTGATAGGTCTCTCCTAGAAGAGGCCTTCCATCTTAAATTCTTTTACTCAGTTAGGGGGAAGGTCAAACTTTCTTCCTAACTATTTTGTTTTTAAAAAGAATCAAGCCAAAGAGACACAGTTGGGGGCAGCAAATTCTGCTTCCCTGCACCATAAAGGACCAGAGAGTAAATATTCTAGGCTTTGCAGGCCATATCTTCTCTATCGAAACTACTTAACTCTGCTGATGTAGCATGAAAGCAGCCATAGACAATAAGTAAATGAATGAGTGTGACTGTGTTCTGATTAAACCTTGTTTATAGACCTGAAACTTGAATTTCAAATAATTTTCATTTGTCATAAAATATTATTCCTCTTTTGATTTTTTTTAACAAAAATAATTCTTAGCTCCAAGATTATTCCAAAACAGGCAACAGTCAGGTTTGGCCTATGGGGGACAGTTTGCCAACACCCTGGTATAAAGGGACATTTTGTAGAATATTTGGTAAATATTCTCTGTGATGTAATGCAAATATCTCCAATTGGTGCTTTGACAATTCCAAATCGTTCCAAATCCCTTTGTGTTTTGAGCATGTGCAGCCACTTGCATGAGATCCACATACTTATTTTGGGGGTGGTAGATAGTAAGAATCAAGAAGTAACTCCCTAGGCCTGGACGTCTGGGATTTGGTAGATAAATCCCACTGTAACTCTGGAGTTTGGTGATATACTGTGACAATTAAACACATGTAGCTGACTTTTTCAGAGGGGGCATCCAGAAGAATCATCCTAAGGGTGCATTTTCTGGCTCTCACCAACCCCTCCTCCCAAGAAAACACCCATTTGAAGCCACTGCTTTAGTAAATCCCAATCATCTACAGCAAGGGAAGACTATAAATTGGGATGCAGCGATGCTAAAGTTAACATATTGTTACTTGCAAGTTTCTGAATAGGCCATCAGACCATGAGTTAATTATTTGTAAATATATTTTTAATGTAAAGAACTATTACATAGAATTTAAAATAACAATCCCAAAAATTTCTCTTTGAGACCATCGCAATATAGATTTCTATCTTATTTATTGATTTTTCCACCAGTGACTGTCACAAGTGGAAAATGAAAATAAAATCTGTCTTTCTAATTTCTGTTTATGCTTTGACCGTCTGAAGTGGGCCTGTAAATGTGACTTTCAATTCAGACTTGATTGAACAGCTATTCTGTCAGGCACCCACTCACTACAGATACAAAGGTGAATAAGGCATCGTTCCGCTTTTCAAGTTGCTCAGAATCTATGTGGAAAGCAGACCCACCTTGTTTCAGTCAGAATTGAGGTGACTGACTGCTCCAAACATCTCCTGTCCCTCTCTAGTCCAACCAGTCCCAGCCCCCCATGTCCTCAGCATTTCCCCAGTGCTCGATGAATGCTCTTCCTCAGTGTTTCCTACTCTCTCAATTTCTTATGAATTCCCAGAGCCCATGTCATAAGGAAGAAGGCTCAGCAGGAAGGATCCCTGAGGACCTAGGACCAGTTCTAAACTGATGACTTAAGAACACAATTTCCCATATTCATCTTAAGCATCAAATAACACCCTAAGAGGAGAGAACACAGAGCAGGAGTTAAGATACCAAACAATGAAATACTGTATTAGTAGACAGTGACTGTTATCTGAAATTGCATACCTACGCAAGTACGGATGGATTTGGCAGATGGAACTCATTTCAAGATAAGCAAATCTTTAGTACAGTTCTAATAAGATTCCCATTGAAATTGTACCCTGAATTGAAACACATAAAGGATAAAGACTTAGCTCCAGGGGACCCAACTTTCTAGATTTTTCTGAGCTAGAAGTCTGTTATAATTTTGCTGTCATAGCAGCTACCGTGCTGGTCCCCAGCAGAAGCCCAGGGACTCTATTTTAGAAGTGTCATAAAACAACTTTTCCCGACTGTGAAGGAACATATAGCTTTCCAGCAGCTACTGAAGGGAACCATTTCCTCCCTCACTCTCCCTGGAGAACACTTGCACAGAAAACTCTGCACTCTACAGGAAAAAATAACCCATTATTTTCTAAGTCAATGGTGAGTTTGCTTCTTACAAAGGCAACAGTAAAAGCTTAGGAGAAATAGATGTTACCCTATTTTATTAAAACTATGGGTGAGGTCAGGTTTAGTCAGAACCGTGAAGTGCAAAATTACCTTCAGCATTGCCCCAACCTCCTCTCTGGGCTTCTCTCTCCATTTTGACAACCTCGTTCCTCTGAAGCACTTTGTGTTTCATGTTCTTCTCCCATCCCACAAAGCGCTGCCAGCCCTTAGGAAGAGAATGGCCATTGATGGACTACATGGAATTGAAATCAAAGTTGACTTTGTTTCTGACAGTATCGTACTTAACCTATCTTGGAAAGAAAGAAAATGCTACAAATATCTAGAAATGTAGAATACAATGTAAGAAACATCCTTTGAAATGCAAAATTAACCTGTGGGAAAAAATAAGGGAAATTACTAACAAGTAAACACAAGAGGAAAAAGGAAACCAGAATTATAAATGAATGGGGCTGGTGGTCCTTAGCACTCTAAATCCTTGTACTGTTTAAAGAGTAACTTTAAATTGTGTTTAGTCAACTACCTATCATGAAATTTTAAAGGTAATCACTAAAAAGTTAAAACAGAGTCTGTATCTTCTAACCAGAGAAAACTGAATTTTAAAAAACTCATTATTCTATAAGCAGTGAGGTAAAAAAAAAAAAAAGGCATATATTAAAACACACATGTTTAAACAAGAAAATTCAATACATATGCATAATCATAATAAAAATCAATGGACTAAATTTGCCAGTTAAAAGACAGAGATTTTCAGATTGGAATTTAAAAAGAAATAGCTACGTGCTATTTCTAAGAGACATATGTAAACAGAATTAGAAAAAGCAAAAGCAAAAGCAGAGAAAAAAGTATACAGATATACATAGGAAAAAGCAGTATCAAGCAAAATAGATCTTAGGACAAAAATCTTTTGGAGGCTAAAATGTCATATAATGAAAACAGTTTTAGTTCTGGTTTACTTTCATGCATTAATACTTTACGCTCCAAATAAATAAAGCGAAACTTGGCATAATCATAAGGAGAAATTAACAAATCCGTCTCTGTGGTGGAAGATTTTAACAGGAAAGTCAAAAATGCAGCAATCTGTAAAATTATTTCCATTCACGTATATTTAAATCAATGATTAGCATTTTTTTGTTACTCATCAATTTAAATCAATGATCACTATAAAAACTCTATTGTCTTCCTGTATATAACAATTAGAATACATAATTATTTTAAATATAGATTTCACAATAGAAAGGGAAAACTATAAGATAGCAGGAATAAATGTACTGAAGATGAATGACATTCACATGAAAAGCAAATCTTAAAGACTTCTTGAAGAAAATACGCTATTTTTTTTTTAATTTTTGTTTTTTTCCTTTTTCTTCCCAAAGCTCCCTGGTACATAGTTGTATATCCTTCGTTGTGGGTCCTTCTAGTTGTCGCATGTGGGATGCTGCCTCAGTGTGGTTTGATGAGCACTGCCATGTCTGCACCCAGGATTCGAACCAACGAAACACCGGGAACTTAACCACTCGGCCACGGGGCCAGCCCCTGAAAATATGTTATCTTTAAAACCTCAGCATCAAGAGGAATTCCTTAAACAAAGAATATCATCAATTTAAAACTGATACATTTAAAAAAATCATTTCCAGAGTTACCCCATTACAAAATAAAAGAAAAGCCAAAGCCTAGGAGAAAATGTTTGTGACCAGTCAGAGAAGAATATGCTGAAATATAAAGAAATCAATAAGGAAAAAGGAATACTTTAATGGAAAAATATGCAGAAGATTTTTATATGCAATTCTCAAAATAGAAATCTGAAGCCCAATTGGCTAATAAACTTATAAAAACATACATTCAACTAAACATACTCTTACCATCCTATCCAGCAATCCCACTCCTTGATATTTACCTGGAGGAGTTGCAAACTTACAGCCTGAAAAACACGCACATGGATGTTTATAGAAGATTTATTCATAGTTGCCAAAAGTTGGAAGCAACCGAGACGCCCTTCAGTGGGTGAATAGCTAAATAAATTGTAGTACATCCAAATAGTGGAACATCATTGAGCCATAAAAAGAAATCAACTATCAAGCCATGAAAAGACGTAGAGAAATCTTAAACACATATTACTAAGTGAAAGAAGGTAATCTGAAAAGGCTACACACAGTATGTTTCTAACTATATGACATTCTGAAAAAGGCAAAACTATGGAGACAGTAAACAGATTAGTGGTTGTGAGGGCTTAGAAATGGAAGGATGAGTAGGTGGAGCGTAGATTTTTATGACCGCGAAAATACTATACACGATACTATAATGATGGATGCACATCATTATACATGTGTCCAAACCTATAGAATGCACAGCACCAAGAGTGAACTCTTACAGATTTGGGGTAATTATGATGTGTCAATGTAAGTGCATCAGTCATAACAAATGTATCACTCTGGTGAGTGAAGTTGATAATGGGAGAGGCTATGCGCGCGTAGGGGTATGTAGGAACTCTCTGTACCTTCTGCTCAATTTTTCTGTGAACCCAAAACTTCTCTGAAAAAATTGTCTTTTAAAAAAAGATATAGTCAACTTAGAAACCAAAAATACAAATTACAACCATTTCACATTCACCAGAATGGCAAATGTTGAAAAACCTGATGATGCCAAGCAATACCAGAATGTGGAACAATAGAGCTCTTATCCACTGCTAGTTGGAGTGTATCTTGAAAAAACCACTTTCAGTCGAATTTGTCCCAGTCTAGTTAGGTTGGAAGTGTGTGCATCCTATAACTCAGGAATTTCACCCTGGAAATATCTCCCAGAGACCCTCGAAAACCTGGGCACAGGAGCCATGGATAGAAACGCTCCTATCAGCAGTGGGTGTTATAGCAAGGAATTAGGAACAAGCTAAATGTCTATCAAGAAGAGAACGGATAAATATTCTTTACTTTGGTGTATGTGGTCCTAACCAACAACAGAACAAGTGACCTCGTCCTATAGGTATTAATATGGTTGATTCTCACAAACATAATATCAAGTTACAGAAAAATGCGGTACAGTTTCATTTACACAAAGTTTAAAGATGTACAACATTGTTACATATTTTTAGCAATACTTACAGATGTCACTACGCAGTTTGGGGGGAAACACAACCTGCCTTGGCAGAATTGATAAGGTGTTGTTTCCTAAGATGGATGATCTGGACATGAGTATTCACTGTAAATGATTCTAAATCATTCTGTAATTTCAAGCCAAAGAAGATTTCTGGCAATGGAATCTGGAAATAAAAGCTTCCTTGCTTTTAAATTATCCTACTCATTTTCTCTATCTTTCTGAGTTGTAATCAGAGACCAATCTGGACATGCATGTCTTAGTTTTCCACTGTGTACTTATAATTACTATCAAACCAGTTATACATTCTCATGGGCTCTAAACACATTGCCTAAAGCTTATTGCTTAGTGGGTTTACTTTCTAAAGTGTTTGCTCCAACTGATTCACAGTCAAGAACATATGCATCTAAAATATGAAATAAGCAAAAATTCTCCACTTGAGGACTTCCAGGCCAAGCCAACTCTTCACTCTTTCTCTCCTCTCTCTCCCCTCTCCCTCTTTCTCTTTCTCTCTCCCTCTGTCTCTTTCACACAGAAAAATGGAATGGAGAAACCAGAACTATGCAGCCCTGGTCTCCATGTGGTCCTTCTCCACAATTTCAGTCATCAGCTCATCTGCCTCTTAATTTACTGCTAGGTCTCTAGGAGCAAGCTGATTACTGGGTGATTAAGCCAAAAGAAATTAATCGCAATTCACTGCTAATGTGCAGGAATTAAAAAGTTGTTACTTTTTTCATGAAATTCCAAAAAAGTTATACAAGTTGAGGTTTCTTATTATTTTTCTAATTGGTTCAAACACATTATGTTTCAGTGAGTCATTTGGTCATTAGCAGTCCGTGCCTACTGAGCTGAACTGCGTGGTGAAACAGGCCGTGCAAATCTAATTAGTACCACTGGGAGACTCAGGATGCATAACGACTCTCTCTGGATGCCTCACTGCAGCATTATCACGTCATATTTTTCTATGCCACAGGTGAGAAAGTAACTTAAGTATTTTCCTATTCTCCATGATCAGGAAAACAGCACTAAGGGGCCAATTATGTTAAGACACCCAAATTTATTACAAAATTCCCAATTAAACTGAAGGAAGTAGTTCGCAATATGTGCAAACATTTAGCTGTTTTTGCAACTGTGTTTATTAAACTGCGTAGCTATGTTTGCGACGTTTGAAAAAAACGAAAAGAATTTGAATGTTCAAAAATAGGTGCTTGATGAAGTAAAGCATGACACATTCATATAATGGGATGTTAGGCATCCATTTAAAATAATATTTGCTGGTTTGGAAACATATTCATAATATACTGTTAAGTGAAAAAAGCAGAGCTGAAAGCAGTATACATAACATGATTTCTTCTTGTGTTTAAAAAAAAGAATGCAAAGAGAAAAGATATGTAATAAAATGAAGATAACAGCGATTACCCCTGTACTGTTGTAATTGCAAATGACTTTTTTTTTACCTTTTACTTACCTGTATCTTTCAATTACTTCATAACAATCACATATTACCCATGTAATAAAAAAGAAAAAAAGAGAAGAAATCCGATGAATTTAGATCCACTTAAATTTAAATATGGAGGGGCCGGCCTGGTGGCGCAGCAGTGAAGTGCGCACATTCCGCTTTGGCAGCCCGGGATTCGCCAATTCAGATCCCAGGAGCTGACATGGCACAGTTTGGCATGCCATGCTGTGGCAGGCATCCCACATATAAAGTAGAGGAAGATGGGCACGGATGTTAGCTCAGGGCCAGTCTTCCTCAGCAAAAAGAGGAGGATTGGCAGCAGCTGGCTCAGGGCTAATCTTCCTCAAAAAAAAAAAAAAAATTAAACATGGAATCATAGATTCAAGCAGAAATCAAGTTTTGGTTTTTAAAGATGGAAAAACACTTCAAAATTATGAAGCTTCAATTTTCTCTCTGCGCTGAGTACATGAAAAAAGGATTACCGGTAACTGAAAGCAAAATGACGAGAAAATTGTGTATAGGTCTTTTGCGAAAGTAACATTTACAGGATAGTGCCTGGTAAGGGAGGACTAGGAGAAATTAGTCAAATCAAGCAGCTACTAATTAATTCAAGGACAAAACCTTCTTATCAGTGTGAATTACCAACCATCCAGAAAAGGTACATCCAAAGAACTTCATAAATTGCTTCAGATGTCAACAACAGGGTTAGACGTTTGGGAGCGCCTGCGATAAGGGTGGAACCTCAGGCCTGAGGAAGAATGGTAATGTATCTCTTGGTATTGAATTATCTTGATAGACTGTCACTTCCTTAAGAGTACATGACCGTAGACGATGTACTCCGATGTATGTGGTAAAAATATTTATTGCAATTTTTTCCAATTTCTTGGAATAGATGGTTCCCTCACCGAGAAGAGATGAGGAGTTTTTTTTAAATAGTGGTTTGATGTCAAAATAGCTTAGCATTTAGGGAAAATGAGGTTTGCGTTTCTTCTAACACTAGCAGCAGTCATCTAGGCACCTTGGGATAGTGGTGACATCTCTAGATATAAGTCTACCAGGAATTACAACTAAAATCTTTGTTTTATTGAAATCTGATTTTTTTCCAATCGATTTTTGCATTTAGTATTGTAATGGTCTCTGAATGTCTCTAAGCTTCCAGTTCCTTACTTTGACCAAACTGAAGTTTTGAAACACAAAACACCAACATGATCCTGTCCTTCCCACCAACTGTGCTTTAAAAAAATTTAGTTGCCTTCCCATTGTTAAAACAGATTCTTAACTTTGCAGTGAGGTTGCAGATTTACTCACGCTACATTCAGATGTATAAAAACAAAAAATTGTCGTCTATGAACTGATCCGATCTTACTTAAAAGCTCTCATCCTAGGAGGTAGCAGAAGAAAAAGAATCTGAAAAGCCAAAGGATGGGGAAATTGCCTGCCCGTGTAAACGGTTTCTAGGCAACTCAGATTGTTTAGATGAGCCAACTAAATGCTAAATCAGAGTTCTAGCTCCTCTCTTAATCTTCCTCTTCCGTATCAATCAAGTTTATGGGGGAAATAGAGGTAACCTATGGCATTCTGGGGAGTGGACGGGAAAGGGGTTTAAGGTTGTTTGAAATCACTCATGGTTCTTTGGGTCCTGGCTGGTCTGCGCAACGAAGTGGCTGTTCTGGGACCCTCCCGGCACTGGAAATGAAGTGCTACCCTTCTCATTAACCTCCTTTATCGGTGCTTTGCTAGCCTCAACCATAATGTTCCCATACCCTGTGCCCTCTTTACTCCATGCTGGGCTCTCCAGGGCCCCCAGCTCTTAGCCCTGTCTTGTACCCTTAACATAGCATATGGATGTTTCTGTGTCTCTTGCAGGTCACATCCCAACCCCAGGTAGATGGGTGCCTTAAGCTGACATGTACACATTGTGTACATGAAAGGGCCAAAAGAAAAGAGTGCATTAATATTTTTCAAATTGAATCAATACAGCTGGCCCAGCTTACTGCCTGGAGAGTTCTGAAAATAGAGAGAGACTTCCTCCCTCTTTCTTCAGTTCTTCCTTCCTTCCTTTCCTTCTTTCCACAAGTGTCGAATCCTTTTCATGTGCTGAGTACTATGCTAAGCACTGGAGATAATAGCAAACAAAACCAAACATGACTAATGTCATCTTGGTGCTTGGGATAGCCATGGAGACAGGGATGAATCACATAATCACCTAAATAACGTAAAACTATATTTGTGACAAGGATAGTAAACGGACAGTATTGGAGTCATAGCATCATGTGGCCAAGGGATGTGATCTAGTTTGGAGATCAGGCAAGATTTCCTTGAGGAAGTGATGACAGAGACAAAATCTGAAGGAAAAATAGCTTGTAGCAAATGAAGTGGGAGAGGAAGAGTGTTCCAGGCAGAGGCGACAGTACATGTTAAGCGTCTGTGTTCAGAAGATATTCAGACATTGCGTTTTTCATCTCTAGCGGTTTGATTTGAGTCTTTTTTATCTTCGGTGTTTAAATCCAGAAGCATTATATATGTCACAAAGTAAATCCAAAATTGCAGACTTTCAAATTTGGCAGCTCAAATATGAAAATCTTGATTGACATACAACCTTGATAAGAAAAACAAAGTTTTGGCTCTTTTTTAGCTGTAGTACCCAAGAGACACATAGAATTAGCCCTCTGGTTCTGAAACAAATATCCCTAATCTTTAATCCTATAGGAGTAGATTAAAAATTGTGGGGAAGGAGTAATGGTATTAAATGCCCTCTATGTTCCCATATTAATGATTTGCATTAGGAGTTTTCTGAAATAGTAGATACACTTGCCACAATTAACTGAGGAGATGACATGCAAATACAACAGAATGCCAGAAGAGAAAGTTCTATTTAATAGTTGAAAAAGTTAGTTCCAGCTGGTTTAGCTTGAGCAAATCTATTGGAAAAAAAAACGTTTTACATCAGTGAGACACTTGCAAGCAGCAGACCTTTCCTTGCTGCTCCGATTTGAATTGGGACCTCAGATGGTAGAGTGGAAAGCTGGTGAGGATTCTAAGCTGCACTGCTTGCAGCGATGAAAACTGGACCAACTATGTCCCTATTATCCCTAATTGTTGAGTGGTAAAGAGGCTCAATCTCAGAATATACAGGCAGAGAGAGGAGGGTCGCTTGTGCTCGGGCAATGTGAGGTAAGGCCAGTTTCTTCCTTTTATACTGCTTCTTTAGGCAATTACTTTCTTGAAAAATAATTTTAGTGGGCCTGATTTGTCAAAAATCTGTTTTCAAGAGATTATTTAAATTGGTATTATCATAAATTAAATATTCAAATGAGATGAGCCTAATTGATTTTAAGGTGAATTTTCTTTTGAGGTAATGTAACGGCTGTTCAGGTTGACTCTGCTACTTAAAATGTGTGATTAACAGCAGTCAAATGTTAAACATTTAAATATTTGAATTGGAAGTTAAAAATACGTTTAAATAATGCAAAGATAATTAATGTCCTGGGTAGCCCTGGGTGTCCCCTAAGTGAAAAGACATCAGTTAGCATCCTAAAATTCTATCTAATCCAGTCACTTTGCTCTGCTGTCATCTGAAAAATTACAGACTACTCTAGCTAGAAAGATGGGTTGGCCTCCCCATCTTCCCCAGGTAGAAAGGTGATCCAGGACTGAGAGCCCATTCTGTCACAATACACCTTCTGGATTCTTCTCACACTTGGAAAAATAAAATAGCTGATATCTGAAAAGTTAAAGTATGTTGTGATGCATGTTTTGCAAAATCTTTGTATTAGTTGAGGCTGTTATGCCAAAGTAACAAACATTACACAGCATTTCCATCCACAACCTTTGACCAAAACTAGTCACAAGGTCCTGCATAATTGCAAAAAGGCTTAGAAATGTGGGCAGTGATGGAATGTTAGTGAGCACCACTATGTGTAGCACAATGCTTAAGAATGTGAGACAAGAAAAGAAGAATGCCAGTGAGTGTGTGTGTGTGCACACGTGTGTGTGCATAAGTGTTCATTTGACCCTCTTGAATCATTCTCTTATGGTGCCACAGAAACCAGAGGCAAGGTTTAATAAGAGAAGAATAGTGCCTTGATGATACTGTTAAAAGAGAAAATGAGGCATTATTAAAATTTTTAAGAGCTTATTTCAGCAACTATCGATTTAATTTGGCAGTACCAAACGGGAAGTGGTTAGGAGTTCTCCACAGACAGGAGCTTGGGGCAAGGTTTTTATAGAGAAAATGCAGAAACAAAGTAAGGAACTCGTTTGACTGACTGTAGCTTAAGCAGTTGCATTATTTGGGAAAGCCTAGCTGGCCGTTTGCGATTGGCTGTTCTCTTTACTCGTGAGGCATTTACAGGAATTGACTCTGGTTTACGTTTTGGGTTGCTCACATAGGCTACTAAGGGATTAGGGCCACCTTAGTCTAATGACCTCGTTTAATTAATTTAACAGTACCTATTGGAAAGAATCTTAAAATATCTTGACAAATTTTTTTCTTTTTAATTCTTGGTTTTAAAAGAAAATCTTAGAATATTCTCAAAATAAACAAACACACTTTATCTTGCATTTTTAACTTTCCCTTTTATAAATACATATATTTTATGTTCTTATAAAAATTAGATTCAAAATTCTCTCTTAATCATACAAGCATATGTGTTTATTATTGAGAATTCCTAATTGGACAATGGAAGTCCTTTTCCAGTAAGAATTACAACAAATAGGAAAAGACATATGTGCAATTTTTACTTATTTCTGATATCAGCTTTTGTTGGTGGGGAAAAAGCAACTTAAATGAAATATCTTCCCAACAGTATCTAAAAAATAACTTGGACCTTCTAGGGATTCAAAAATCCCAAATAAAATTCTTTTTGTGATTCTCTATTTTTGCTCTAATTGACACTATGGTTTTTCCCTTTTTTAGTTAGATTCACATTTCTTTCTGATTCCTTGCAGGTACTAGTAGTTAAGAGTTAAAAATAAGATACTCTTCATCTTCAAGTATAAACCAATAGCCTAAAACTGCTCAGGGACTTTAATGAAGATTCCATGAGCAACTGCCCCTAAGACTTTCCCGCAGCACAGGGAGAGAGAGAGAGTGTGTGTGTGTGCACATGTGAGTGGCAGGAAGGGTATGATATGTGTACAGTAAATTTGGTTATGACTAAATGTTTTCATGGGGTTTGTAAATATATTCTAGAAACAAAACAGAAATGGAATCACCTCTCCCCAGCCTTCCCTTGCTCCTTAAACATTAAGTGATATAGAAAAGGAATGGATAGTTTCTCTGTTACTAGACCCCATATCTAGGGATTGGAGGTAAGCCTCATGAGGGGCTTCCTTTTTATGTTTTTTATCGCTGAGGAAGATTTGTCCTAAGCTAAGATCTGTTGCCAACCTTCCTCTTTTTACTTGAGGAAGATTCCCCCTGAGCTAACATCTGTGCCAATCTTCTTCTATTTTGTATGTGGGTCACTGCCACAGCATGGCTGCCAACAAGTGGTGTAGTTCTGTGCCTGGGAATTGACCCAGGCTGCTGAAGCAGAGCATGCTGAACGTAACCACTAGGCCACAGGGCCAGCCCAAGGGCTTCCTTTAACCAATATGAGAAGGAGTGAAGATGGACTTGGAGAGAATTCATTCCACTATAGAAACAGTTTATTAAAAACAGACCATTAGGATTCCTTCAGAGGACTTGGGCTTGACTGTGAAAGAGAAGGGCTCTGTGATTGCAGGATGGACCACTAGGCAAGACAAGTTGGACCCTTGCATTCACTGCACCCTTCATTACCCATTACCAATTTATATTAGTGCCCTGCTCTCACTTCCTATTGATAGGTTTTCCCAGTTGAGATACATATGAGAGCTTGGAAGTTTTACTTTGTTAATTAAAATCCTTAAATTCATGGATTTTATTCATTACAAAGTCCTAACCAAAGAAGAAGACTCTAACAATAGTTTTCCAATAGCAGTAAATTAAGTTAAATTTTCTCAAATTGTCACTGTTATGGATTGAACTGTGTTCCCCCAAAATTCATACGTTGAAGTCATTATTCCACTCCTAGTACTCAGAATGTGACCTACGTATTTGAAAATAGAGTCATTGCAGATGTAATTAGTTATGATGAGGTTATACTGGAGAAAGGTGAGCCCCCAACTCACTATGCCTAATGTCCTTATAAAAAGGAGAAATTTGAACACAGACACATACACAGGGAGAATACCATGCACTGACCAAAGCAGAGGTTGGGGTAATGCTTCTACAAGCTAAGGATTGCCAATGATTGCCACCAAATCACCAGAAACTAGGAGGGAGGTGTGGAACAGATTCTTTCTCACAGCCTCAGAAGGAACCAACCCTGCTGACACCTTGACCTTGGACTTCTAGCCTCCAGAACCGTGAGACAACGCATTTCAATCATTTAGGTCACCCAGTCTGGGGTATTTTGTTATGGCAGCTCTAGCAGACTAAGGTAGGCACTGAGAACAAATATGCTGTTGGACTGCTTTTCTCTTGTGTTATCCACAATACAATCTACGTCATAAAGTGCAACCACAGAAGCTAATAGCTGACAGGAATCATAACCCACTGCGTTTGTTTAGTCTTGTAATATATCTTACTTAAATATGTCTATCTCTGTCACATCCTGGAGATATAAGAAGGCTGTCATGAAGAAAAATGGATTTCTAGAATCTTGGCAGGTTAAAACAAAGCAGTTTTCTGAGATGATGTTATAAAAAGAAAAACACTTAAGGAAAGAAAAGCTGAGTCTTAGGAGAAAAGAGTCAATGCCCATGGTTACTTCACTAGGTACTTCCACTCTTCCACATGTTTTCCTCCATCACTGACTCTTCTCCTACCTACTCATTCACCCACTTTTATTCTGCTGTCATTCGTAACTTTCGCCAACCTTTATAGACTCTTCTCTTCTCATACTCTGTTCCTCTTCCCCCTCTACTCTCTTTCACACTTTTTAAGTAATCTCTTTTCCAATGCTGCAGCAATAGCTACCATTAACTTCAGTGGAAGTAAAGTGTGTGCAGAAGTGGCTGTGGGGTTGGTTTTGCTGCTCCCATATAGCTACTGGATTTCTAGCAGGTCAAGGAAGTGATGAAGGAAATGTAGGGCAGGGTTTCTAGCAGCAAACTCCAACACTATAACTCTTGCTGGACTGAGGGGAGTAGAGAAAGCATGAGTCCACAAGCCAGACTTGGATCAAGCCTGAGGAAGATTGGACTAGACAAAGAAGGAAGTGGAAGATGGTGGGAATTGGAGGGGGTGAGATATATAGGGTATTAAAGATGTTAATATCAATCATAATGATGATGATAACTAAAACTCATTGAACAGTCATATGCTAAATACATTGTCTCCCTCTATAAGAGCCCAGGACATCAATAAATACTTCCAAAACAATGGTAATATTTTAAGATACATATCTGCAACTTCCAGAAAATGGTTTGAATATGGAAACGAGATTATTTTATTTTCCTAATTGTTCAATAAGCATTTGCTACACAATTTTTTTTAAGTATTGAGTTTCCCTAGAGATCTCCTTTAAAAAGCTAGCCTACTCGGGGCTGGCCCCGTGGCTGAGTGGCTAAGTTCGCGCGCTCTGCTGCAGGTGGCCTAGTGTTTCGTTGGTTCGAATCCTGGGCACGGACATGGCACTGCTCATCAAACCACGCTGAGGCAGCGTCCCATATGCCACAACTAGAAGGACCCACAACGAAGAATATACAACAATGTACTGGGGGGCTTTGGGGAGAAAAAGGAAAAAATAAAATCTTTAAAAAAAAAAAAAGCTAGCCTACTCAGCAGACAAAACAGTTTAAAAGTCCAGGCATTATCACAAATTACCTTTTTTTATGAGATATTTTGATTATGTGCTTCCTCATGATGATAGAAATGGAAGGATATGAAGCCATGGCCTCATTTTCAAAATTTATGTCAAAAGCATTAACTGGAGGATGCTGAATTTGGTGGTAAGGTTTCTGGAAGTTACTATGCTATCAATCTCTACCTCTTCCAGGCACTCCTAGTTATGTCAGAATTCTCCCACCACAGTAACTTTGTGGTCAATTTGCCAGTCATAGGGATCTGAACTAAGGATGTCTGGTAAAAAAGGGATAAGACCAAGCTGAGAATTCCAGGAAAATTACCAAGAAAGAATATGTTTAATGCTCATTAATTCAACCAACATTTCATAGATACCAACTTTCTGGCAGATTCTCTGTTATGTTCTGAAGGCAAAAATGAGTAAAATATACCCTGGCGCTTGAATAACTGATACTCTGGCTAGAGAATTACAGCCTAGAAGGGAAGAACTGTAAGCCTTACAGAACACTCTAAATCAATCCTTGAAAATACTTCTAAAAACAAAATGCTGATTTTTCTACTCAGGGGTCATTGTTTTATATTTCAATGTCTCCTAATTGAAAGAAGTCCATTAGAAATTATCTAGAAAGAAATAGGCTTATTTCTCGGAACATATTATCCCTCTGATTTTTACTTAGCCAACACATAGCCTTTTATAGTCACTTTTTAAAAATTAACCCATTAATCATTACAACAACCCTGTGAAGTGTGTATTGTTATTTTCCTCATTTTATAGATGGGGAAATTGAGGCCCAAAGCTAGTAAGTAACCCACTCAGGTTTGCCTAGCTAGCAAGTAGGTTACCTTTAAGTAAGATAATAAAAGGTCAAAATAAAATAAATTGTATCAAAATAAAAGGGAAAATAAATCATATTCTATATTCAGAGTCTAAATTAAATCAGAACAGGATTCTTGAAAATTTTTCAATGCCATACTAATGCAGGCAAAATGTTCTCTATATGAATCTAAGAATGTGTGCGGGAAAATAAAATGTGGAAAAATAAAATATTCCCAAAGAAAACCAGGCTATCCTATCTTCTGCTTCAGACTGGGTAAAGAGCAATTACTTAGCTTATGTGACTCTTTCTTGGGTCTATTTAAATGTTTGGCCTATGCATCCTCTTTTGGGTAAACATTTAATCACAAGCTCAAGTGGTAAATATCATCGAGTTATAGTTTCTTCATCTGAAAAATAGGATAACAGTAGCCACATCATAGCATTATTTTTTTATTTTTCCTTTTTTGTCCCCAGTTGTATTGAGATAATTGACATACAACACTGTATTCATTTTAAGTATACATCATGATGATTTGATGTATGAATATATTGCAAAATGATTGCAATAAGTTTACTTAAGATCTCTCACCTCACATAGTTACAAATTTTTTTTCTCATGATGAGAAGTTTTAAGATTTACTCTCTTAGCAACTTTCATGTATATGATACAGTATAGTTAATTTTAGTCACTGTGGTGCACGTTACATCTCCAGAACTTATTTAGCTTATAACTGGAAGTTTATACCATTTTGTTCGTTTCACCCACCTACACCACTCCCCATTTCTGGCAACCACCAATCTGTTCTCTGTGTCTACGAGTTTGGTTTTTTTAGATTTCACATATAAGCGAGATCATACAGAATTTGTCTTTCTCTGTCTGATTTATTTCACTTAACATAATGTCTTCAAGGTCCATCCATGCTGTCCAAATGGCAGAATTTCATTCTGTTCTTTGACTAAATAGTACTCATTATCTATGTGTACCACATTTTCTTTTTCCATCCATCTGTCATCGGACACTTAGGTTGCTTTCATGTCTTGGCTATTGCAAATAATGCTGCAATGAACATGGGGTTGCAGCTATTTTTTCGAGATAGTGATTTTGTTTCCTTCAGATGTGTACCCAGAAATAGAATTGCTGGATTATACAGTAATTCTATTTTTAATGTGTTAAGGAACTTCCATAGTATTTTCCATAGTGACTGCACCAATTTACGTTCCCACCAGCAGTGCACAAGTGTTCCCTTTCTCCACATCCTCACCAGCATTTTTTATCTCTTGTCTTCTTGATAATAGCCATTCTAACAGGTGTGAGGTGATATCTCATTGTGGTTTTGATTTATATTTCCCTGATGAGTATTTATCATAAGATTTTGAAAGAATTTCTTCTTTCATAATGTGATGGTATGGTGTCCAGGTGGGATACCTGGATACTGGAAAGGAACACTCACCGTCTGGTATACTTCTCCAAATAGCCATTGTGTTTTGCTATGAATAAAGTATAGCTGTAAAGAGAAAGGACATCTTCACCTCCGCATAATTCAAAAATAATTGCAAATGTAAATCAGCCACTAAATCGACATGTCAGCAAAGATAGCTTCCCTAAATTCCTCAGCCCACCAAAAACGGTTACTTTTCTCAGGTTAGTAAATTGGCTTCATGATCTCTCTGATATGAGAGGTTTAAAAAACACAAAAACTTCATGCTTCAAAGCAATATGAGACAATCCTATTCATTTTGGGAGACCTAATAGAACTCATTTATGTACTTATGACCACTTGGTAAAATGACTAAGTCAGTACTTCTGGGATGAGAAGTTGGGCTGTGGAACAGAGAAACAATCAACCCAACCATCACATCTATGGGGGAAGCTCAAGTTTTTAGCTTTATTATTTCTTGGAATAGGAAGGGAGAGCATCCACAAGTCTGTCTGATTATGATGCCTCAATAAATAAGCTTTAGTTATCAAGCTTCACTTTAAGAGTTCTTAATTCCACTAGCCTAGTGCAGATGGAAGGCAGGATATAAACTGAATTCTCTATTGGAACAATCGGTGGCTCCCTTGAGCTCATTACTAAAGCAAACTTAATCTAGACCAAGATGCTTCAAGAATTGTTGTCAACTGACTCAATTGATAAGCATCAGATTCACAGGATTCTTCGGGCCTATGGAAATACATTTTCCATTTCATAAGGCTTTGACTGCTCATCAGACCTTAACACTGGATCAGCAAGATCAAGTCATGAATTCAGGAGGCCTGTCTACTTTCTTGCTTGCAAACACTTCTGCTCCCTATTGCTAATTCAGCCTTAGGCCCTCACAGGAATTTTATCCATGGTGCTTGTCCTCCAGGGATTTCGAATTCCAGGAGAGGAAAGACCATCTTGCTGACTACTGAACTTTTCATTCTCCTAGTGCCTGGCACAGAGTATACGTGTGTGTGTTCCTGTATATGTGTGTGTGTGTGTGTGTGTGTGTGTGTGTGTAATGAGACATAGAATATTAGTATTATGGATAGAAAGGGAGGAAGTAAGCTGACCTATCTATTAGAGACCAATAATGAAGAGAAAATACTCTGATATTTGAGTGCTTCTTACCTTTCATGTGCATTTAACCATCCTCTGAGAATCATGTGACAGTGCAGGTTCCTATTCTGTAGATCTGGACTGGGGCCTGTGATTGTGATTCTGTATAACTAATGAAGGGTACCAGAATACGTCTCCCCAAAATATGCCATTTTGGTACAAGGATTGTTTTTGAGCTAAAGGAATTGAGAACTAGCAGATGCAGGAAAAACTCTTTACTTCACCCTGTCTAAAAATCAAGTATAGTCATGCTTCACTTAACGACAGGGATATATTCTGAGAAATGCATCGTTAGGTGATTTCATCATCGTGTGAACATCGTAGAGTGTACTTACACAAACCTGGGTGGTATAGCCCACTACACACCTAGGCTATATGGTGCTAATCTTATAGGAGCACCATAGTATATGAGGTCGCTTGTTCACAGGAATGTTATATGGCACGTGACTGTATAAATTTCCAATTTTGTAAAGGAAATGTCCATTTGTAAAAATGACTTTGTACCAGGAAAAGAATTATTCCATGAGACAGCTCTTACCACCTGAGGGACTCTTCTCTGCATCACGCATTTCTTCCCCTCACCTTCCCACGATGTGCTTCCCAGACTTAGATTCTGAAAGCTTCATTTCTTTTGTTTAGCCTAAGATGGTATATAAGCCTCAATTATCTGGCAGCCTCCTCGAACCACATATTTTTCTTGGTGAACTTCCCAGGTGTTAAAACTGTTCTGTCTCTTGTTAATCTCTTTGTCAGTTTGATTCAAGGGCCTGTGCCATTGAACTTAGAGAAAGAAAGGAAAAAAGAATCTTCCTCGCCTACACTAACTAGCTCCTGGTGAGGCCAGTGCTGCCGGTTCTCTGAGCACACTTAGGAGAGTGAATCCCTAGATAATCTAGACCCAGATGGCAGCCGTGAAAGAGTAATTTAGCAAAAAATACCTCAAAACCAGGGTAGTATGTAAGAGACAGTAATTTACTTCATGACAAGCACTGTGCTAGGTACTTCAGATAGTTTTTCTCATTTAATCCACTCCACAACCTAGTGCATACTATATAAATTTTAAAATGCATAAATAAGAAAATTGAGACTTAGAGAAGTAACACAGTTCATGCAAAGTCCCACAGCTAGCAGATCTGCCTAACTCTAAGTCTGTCCTGCCTCCACCACAGAGATTGGGTTCTGAAACACCCAGGTCTTGACCCCGCAAACAGGAAAGAACACATATTGAACGGCTTTTTGGACCCATCATCAGTATGATCATTTCTCTGGGTCAAAGGAGATTTTTCACTTCATTTCACTTCCTAATTTAAAGGGCAGTATTCATGATGAAAAGGGCTAGGTGTTTTTTTTTACTATATATATTTTTTTAATAAAAATTGTATGTGTTTAACGTGTAAAACATGATGATTTGGTATACATATATAGTCAAATGATTACTACAGTCAAGCTGATTAACATATCATCTTCTCACAGTTACCATATTTTTGTGTGGTGAGAGCACATGAAGTTTACTCTTTTAGCAAATTTCCAGTATTCAATGCAGTATTAACTATAGTCCATTAGATCTCTAGATTTATTCATTCTACCTAACTGTAACTTTGTACCTTTTGACAAATATCTCCCCATTTCTCCCACCTCACAGACCATGGTAACCACCATTCTACTCTCTGCTTCTGTGTGTTCAATTTTTTTAGATTCCACATGCAAGTGAGTTTATGCAGTCTTTTCCTGTCTGTGTCTGGCTTATTTCACTTAGCATAATGTCCTCCAGGTTCATCCATCCACATAGCTGCAGATGACAGAATCTCTTTCTTTTTTAAGGCTGTAATATATATGATATTAACGTAAGTGTCTCCTGACATCTCAATGGATAAAGAAATTGTGAGATATATATACATATGTAGGTTGTTTCCATGTCTTGACTATTGTGAACAATGCTGCAATGAACATGGGCGTGCAGAAATCTCTTTGAGATACTGATTTAATTTCCCGTGGATATATATCCAGAAGAGGAATTGCTGGATCCTTCATACGGTTTCCCAAAATGGCTGTACCAATTTACATTCCCCCCCTAATAGTACACAAGCGTTCCAATGAAGGCTAGGTGTTGAGGCAGACAAATTCTGGCTTAAAACCATGTCTACCTGCTCTAAGCTGCATGAACAGTCATCTCACCTTGCTGAATTCCAGTTTCCTTGGGTGTAAAAAGAAATTTTCATCATAGGGCTGTGAAGATTTGACGATAAAATGACTTTATAGTGCCTAGCACAATGTCAATCACACAATGGTTATTGAAACAATTTTGGATGTTTTTGTTGTTGTTACCTTGCTAGATTTGCACTCGGTTGTGAAATTAGTAGCACAGATCACTTGTCTGCTCACAAAAGTAAATAGCACTTATTTGCTATGTGTAGCCAAACTCTGCTAAAAGGTTTGGGAACAATCTACTCCATCATTTTCTAACTCTGCTTTAATGTGTCGTTAAGAAAATTGGAGTAACTACCTCTTGCTACCTTGCTGAGAGGGCTAAGGTGAGAATAAACGTGATGCTATTGAAGACCCAATCTGAGCATTTAAAGATAGGTTCCCTGTAAATGATGATTCCTGGTAATCAGGTCACTTCTGTGAGCATGCTTGGAGCAGCATGCTCTGACTTAGCTTTTACTATTTTAAAGCTAAAGTATTGAAATATGCTGTGAGATTAGTTCCAAAGGGCCTCTATGACGCAGGGTACAATTTCTTTCATGCAAAGATTCAGGCAATTTCTCAAGAATGTGCTGTTTTGGGGTACAAATGCTGAGCACATGAATCAAACTAACTCAGAGTAAAACATTTCTCTATTCCCCTGGTACTTTTCCCAAAAGTATTAAAAAGAAGTCACTTAAGAATTGTTGTTAGGAGATTGTAGAGACCAACTTCAAGAAACAAAACACCACTTCCAATCATCCGAATAAGGTCAAAGCTTTAATTAAATAGGATGCAATTTAATTCTGAAAGGTTTAATAGATATTCATCCTCATAAAAAGTAACAACTAGATTCTGAGGCCAGGGCCAAATTCTCTGAATGCCTGTCTGTAGCCATATGTGTCACACATACCCTCCAAAAGATTCTCTTGAGTCAAGGATAGATTTTTCAAATGGAAAAATCATAAGCAAAGAAAAGAACAGAAAAACGCAGGAGTTGAAAGAGCAGGGATTGGAAGCAGTAGAGTGAAGAAGAGTAAAAAATACATTTTATGCAAGAGTGTCAGTGCCTTAAAATGTGTCAAGTTTTTGAGAAAAACAAAACTGACGGGAGACGTGATAAAAAGTATGTTCCCTAGTGAATTTTTAAGAATCTCTATTAGTTTTTCCTCTCTCTTCATTAGCCTCGGTGGCCCCAGAGAATTTTCTTCAGGAAACTTTTCAATTTCAAAATCCAAGATAAGCTTTGTTATCAAAGCTAAGGAAAAAGTAGAATGTTGATAAACATCAAAGGGGTGAGGACACTTTAATTGCTTCATCTCATACCAAACAATTATAGTAAACTTACATTATTCATGAATTATTTTATCAAAGACTTATAGAACTACAGAGGAAATAAACAATCTTATTCTTCTAGTGAAAAATAGACCTTACAGACATCCACGTTGCTCAAAAAGTTTGTTTTGCTATTTGTACTGAAGGTGGCTATACCGAAATACTACTATGTCACAAAAACTGGAATTCTTACAGTTTGTTGACGTGGATAAAGTACATGAGAAAATATTAGGTTTTTCCCTCTACTAAGGCATTAATATTAGCTCTTTATTTTCAAACAACCTACAATTCTAAGATTCTGCTATGCATTAGTATCTTCTGATCTCAACCACGTACTCAGCGAATAGGAGTTATTGGGCATCCGCTCTGGGGTGGCCACAATGCTAGGCTCTTTCATAGCACTATCACGCTCAACCCCACAACAGGGCCATATTTTATTACCATCCCAGCCTCCCTGTGGATGTCTCTTTATAGACATTCCACTCCTCTCTCATTGTCCAGCATCTACAAAGTTTAGATGACATTGTAGAATGCAGATTAAAAATTGGACCACTGAGTTGTAAAAATTGTTATGATGCCTGACTCATGTGGAAATTTGCTTTAACATTAATATGAATATTCAAGAGAGATTTTGAATCTTCCTACATAGAGAGCCCCAGACCAAAAATCCATTCCATCTGACATTCAGATGACACAAACAGTAATATATACAAAAATATACCTCAGAAATATCCTTGATGACAATATATGTTTAGAATGAGATGTATAAATGAGTCAACCTCATTAATTAACCTCTGTGAAGAAAAGCGTAAGATTTCTTGAAACTTGGTGGTATTAAATCAATGTCTCAATTTGACCCTAACAAAAAAATATTATGGAAAATCCAGCAAGCGGTATAGAGATTTTCTCTCAGCTTTATCCAGATGAAAAGACAGTGAGCATTTGGAAATATGGTATCACAAAAACAGCAGAATTTTGTTCCGCTGCCTCATATACTGGATTGCTATCATCTATAAATCTAAAAGAGGAAGGCGCTTGTCCAGATAAGAAATGAGGAGCTCGTGAATTTTGTGTAATTATTAGTGGGAGGAAACAGAAAGGAGCTGCTTAGAATTTCTGAAAGCCTTTAAGATTTTGAACCAGAAAATTCCAAATGCCCTCACAGAAACGAATGCCAAACTTTTATTTTCTGTAAAATTGCTTATTTTCAACCCAGACTGATAGCCTGAGATTTATTTTACGAAGTTGACTCTGCATATGGTCTCTCACAGTTATTTATTGTAAGTTTTATTTAACTTACACCAACACTGATTTTTTCCGATGATTGGATTTTCAGCTTAAACCTTGCTAATTACCAATAATGTCCATAATTACAGAATTTTATTTGCTACAAGCAAAACCAAATTTATCTCTTATTTCCCCAGCTTTCCCCTAAAAACGCCAAGTGAACAGAAGCCCAAACCTCTACTGCCATCCAGTGGTTTCTCTAAATGTTTTCAAATAAAACATCTCTGCTGCAGCAAGCCATGACTAGCATTTTAAAAGGATTTTTTTCTCTTAAATTGCTTGAATGTTTGAGATATTTTAAGCTGAAACAACTAGAGATAAGAACTTTAAAAATAAACTATCCATGTTTATTATAGGAACATTATTACCAATAATGTCATTTTTACCATTGCAGCAAAATGACAGTTGCAATAGCCCATTCCCATCTTACTTTGATTGACATGTGATTTCTTTACTTTTTACTATGAAATAATTAGAAATTCACATGAAGTTACAAAAATAGTATATAGGTTCCCATGGAGAAACTGCCAAATTCTTTTCAGAGTGGTTGTACCGTTTTAGATTCCCATCAGGAACATATGGGAAATTCAGTTTCTTGACATTCTTGCCAGCGTTTGGTGTTATCACTGGTTTTTATTTTAGCTATTTTGATAGGTGTATGGTGATAGCCCATGTGGTTTTAATGTGCATTTCTCTAATGGCTAATGATGCTGATCACTGTTTCATGAGCTTATTTACTTTCCACGTCTTCTCTTTGGGAACATCTGTTTATATCTTTGCTCACTTTCCTCTTTTGTTTGTTTTTTTTTTTTTTTTTGCTGTTGGCTTTTGAGAGTCCTTTATATATTCTAGAAATAATTGCTTGTCAGATATGGGGTTTGAAAATATCATCTACCAGTGTGTAGCTTGTCTTTTCAGTCTCTTAACAGGGTCTTTCACAGAGCAAAAGTTTTATATTTTGATAAGGTCTAATTTGTCAAAAAAAAACTTTGTGTAATATGCTTTTGATGTCATGTCCAAGAATTCTGCCCAGCCCTTAGTCCTAAAGATATTCTCCTTTCCTTTTTTAATAAATGTTTTATAGTCTTAGATTTTATATTTGAATATATCATCTATTTTGAGTTAATTTTCGAATAAGATGTAAAGTTTAGATTGAAGTTCATTTTTTAGGATATCCAATTGGATATCCAGCACCATTTGTTGAAACTCTATCCTTCTTCCATTGAATTATTTCTGTACCTTTGTCAAAAATCAGTTGGGTGTGTTTGTGTATAACATGCTTTTTTTTTATTACTATTTCTACTTTTTTGTGTGTGTTTTTTTTGCTGGGAAAGAGTCACCCTGAGCTAATGCCTGTTGCCAATCTTCCTCTTTTTTTTTTTTCCTCCCCAAAGCCCCAGTATGTAGCTGTATATTGCAGATGTAAGTCCTTCTAGCTCTTCTATGTGAGCCGCCACCACAGCATAGCTACCAACAGACAAGTGGTGTGGTTCTGCACCCAGGAACCAAAGCCAGGCCACCAAAGTGGAGTGCACTGAACTTTAACCACTAGGCCATCAGGGCTGGCTGTAACATACAATTTTTATTTTGCTTTATAGTTGAATGCATTGCATGATGAATCCCAGCAACAGTCTTTTGATGAAACCAATATAAAAATATTGATAAGAGAGAGTTTTATAAAAAGAAAAGAGAAGCTTGATAACATTAACTGACTTTTGTTAGGAATACACAGAAAATTATTTAAAATGAGGAACAGAATCTTGTATAATCCTAACATCACCTGCTGGGTTAAACCTGATTTTAAGAGAAAAGCTGTATAACAAATCAGCAGAGAGCAGGCTCTTTGAAATGACTTCTATGGCTTCAATCCTGGACAGCCCTTCACCAACTACAGGACTTCAGGGCCCTAGGCACGAAAATTTTCAGTGTCTGCGTTTTTCATCTCCAAAATAAAAGTAATATTTCACCTGTCCCCTTGTGGTGCTGTGAGGCTGAATTGATACGTGTAAAACACTTAGAACAGTGCTTGACATTTTAAGAACACAATAAATGTTAGCTATCCTTCAGCAAATCTGATTTTAAAAGTTTGATAATTCAAGTGACAGCTTGAATCAAATCTATCTTTTAAGGTGAAATACATTCATCCTAAACCTTGAACAATATTCCTACTCTAAGTCCATTTCCTTGTCTGTAAGATAGGATTATCATGAGGAACAAATGAGCTAAGGTATTTGGTGAATGCGTCACACTGCCCAGTTACAAAGCAAATACTACTTTGGTAAATACCACTCTTCTAAAATTTTAAAATACTATTTATCATATTTTACCATTATCAATAGTATCAAAAGTTTCTGGAGCCCTAATGTACATCTAAAGTACTGTGTTAACTGCTAGGGTTAAAAAGCAACAAAGGCAGTCCCTATGCTAATTGAATTTTATGGTCTACAAGCAAAATTAGGGCATTCAAAATAGAAAAGGGAGGAAAGCTATTGCTCCCAGAGGCTTATGAGACTAACCAGATTCAATAACCATAACGCCTAAATGTAATTTGAGGGCTAGGGAATTTCAACATCAACAACTCTATTGACCCACTTTTTAGAGACAGGGCCAACATTTAGCAGACTCATGAAAATAAAGTATCTCTGATAGCCTAAGAGAAAGAAACAAATATTAAGGAAATCTACTGCTACAGAAGAAGAGGAGAATTTGGTCAACTTAATTAACATATGTAAGAATTGATTATTGACAAAGAAAATTCCACATGGGGCATTAAAGCACTGTGGTTACTCATATCTTATGAAGATAAAGATCTAAATCTTAATATTATTTTTTAATATATCATTATTTTGAAAGAAAAGTAGAACAGGCTGCTTATCTACTAAGCTTCTAGAGTCTCTTTTAACATCCTATGTTGAGCCAAATCACCAGCCCCCACACCACTGCTACCTTCTGACAACTCACCAATTTCTGGCGTTTAGAGAATGACACCTTGTTGATTCAGCCCACTTCACTGACAGCAAACACCTCACTTGTCCAGAGAAGCAAGATGACTCAGAGAAGCCAAATGAACCCATCATAAGCAAAGCCAGAAGGCTACACCGGGAAGTACCTGCTGAAACAAAACCGTAAGTGACTTTAGCAAGTTTAAGATTTAAAAAAAAGTTATTCATATTCATGAAATAAGTAAAAATTTAACTTAAAAGTCAGTCTCCTCTTGACTTCATGACGTCACTTTTTCCACCGTAGTCTGTTAACATTTTTTGAAAAATAATAACATTGTACTCTTTTTTCCCTTGGATTACTTTGTTGTATATTTATATTTTGAAGATAATAAATCTTATGATTGTGAAACATATATATATGTCCTTACGAAATCATGTCCATGCCTTTTCAAGAGAAGGAGTCGTAAAAACATAGTCAATGCCTGAATGGCTCTCTAAAGCTGAACCATTTCTGGCATGGAGACAGAAAAGAGAATTTGCTCTTTGGTGCTGTACAAACCCCGAACCATTCTGAACCTCTCTGGGAGTGCCCTGAAATGCCCATGCATCTGTTTCTTTTGACCAGTGACAGCTTGTCTCTTTTTCCTTCACACCTAAACATAGTTCATGAACCCGAGGAAGTGTGATTGTAGCCAATTTGAAAGGAGAAAGGATACAAGAATTAGGTCCAAGATTGCTGTTACCCTTGGAAATGAAGGGATATTGCTCGTTTTGGGCATTTTGAAAATAGTTCATAAAACAAGAGTATTTGTACAAAGCTTTATAGTGAACAAAGTATTCTCATGAATATTATTTAATGCTCATAAACTAAATATGAATAGCAAAACTATATATGCACCAGTAAAATTAAATGTATAGTGGGATTTTTGCTTTGGTTTTCTTTTCTGGAAAACTCTGAATAATCTTTGAAGCAGATTGTCATTCTCTCAGGTAACGCAAGAAATTACTTTATGCACGTAAAGAAAGACAAAAAAGTAGAGAATTATATCAAAGTTAACTGAACAGATCCAGTTATAAGCAAATAGCACTAGCAGAACAAAGTAAATTTTACTTTAATATCTTACAAGTAGCATAGTGACAGCATCATGACAGAATGGGTTATTCCCTTTGTCTCTCTCCTCTAAGTTACAACCAGTAGGACGTCTAGACTAACAAACTCTGCACAGCATACCAGAATGCCTGAGAGATCCATACATCTGGAGGAAATCCATATCTCCAGGAGGGCTGGACTTCCTGGAGGCAGTAGAACCAGGAATGCAGCAATGACAGCACCTAAGACCAGAAGTTCCAGGAACTGTGGCCACATCTGTGACCAGAGGCCCCAGAAAATGTGGTAATGCCTCCAAACAGAGGCTCCATGAACCCAGGCAGTCCATGCTCCTGGAGGGGCTAGGAACCACTACAGGGTCCACAACTAAAGGCTATGCGAACCATGACAATATCTGTGACCCAGCCACCTCCCCCTCCCCTGGTGACAGTACCTTCAGCCTTGGCCCTCCCAGCAGCAGGGGATGCATTCAAGAGCCCAGTACCTCCAGCGGCAGCAGCGGTGCCTGCGACCTGAGGTTCCAGGAACTGCACTGACACCCAAGACCAGAGGCTTCAGGAAGCCTGGCAGCACTTGCAATCCAGGTACCTTTCCGCCTGCACCAGTGGCAGTGGGGCCCACAATCCCACACCATCTGGCAACAGCAGTGACATCCATGAACCTGGTGCCCCTGGCAGCAGTGGTGCCAATGCCTCAGAAAAGCTAAGAGCAAGAGTGCAGGTGGTGCACACATCAGCAGCACCTGAGCCCAAGGAGAACAGATGGAGAGACAGGTAACAGCCACTGTGGAGCTTACTACCCTGGTCCCACCCAGCTACAGTGTTACTGCAACTTTGGTCCCCTCTCCTGTAGCAGCAGCACCTGCAGATCCAACAAACCTGGATGTGGTGGAGGTGCCCATGGCCTCAGCTCCTGCCCCACTTTCCTTTCCCTGCTGCAGTGGAGGAACTCATGACCAAGGTGACTCCAGAAGCAGCAGAGAGGCTTGCCAGCCCGATGACCTCAGTGGCAACACCGATGACTGTGGTGACATTGCAAACATTAGGGCACCAGCAATCTGGGAGCAACTGGCAGAGGCAATGGAGGGTGGAAAGGACAGGCTCTCAAATACAATCAGAAGCAGCTCAGAATCAAAGAAAGCAAAGCCTTACCCAAATAATAAAAGTGTTTGCTACCACAAATGTGCCATCAGAGGATCAACTCATCAAGCACCATGACAAACCACAGTAACGCAATATCACAAAAAGAAAATGACAACTCTCCAGAAAAGAAACTGGAAGTCATGGAAGATTAGAATCTAACTGACAGGGAATTCAAAACAGCTGTCATGAAGAAATTCAACGAGTTACAGGAAAACTCAGCAAGACAGTTCAATGAGCTAAGGTATAAAATTAATGAACAGAAGGATTGCTTCACCAAAGATACTGAAACTCTAAAAAAGAACCAGGCAGAAATTCTGGAGCAGAAGAACACAATGAATGAGATGAAGAATAAGGTAGAAAGCATTGGAAATAGAGCAGACCATATGGAAAGAGCATTAGTGAGCCAGAAGATAGAAATCTAGAAATGGGCTGGGAAGATTGTGGCATAGGAGGACCTGAACTCACCTTCTCTCACAGATACAACAAATTTACAACTACCCTTGGAATAATTACCCCTGAGAGAGATCCAGAAACTGGATAAAAATATCCCCCACAACAAGGGACAGTGCTGACTGAGGCGGAAGGGGCAGAAATTCCTTTCTGGAGAGAAAAAAGCCACGTTCCAGTTGCAGCAATTCGCAGCTGGGAGCAGTCTCAAGGTACGAAACTTTTCCTGGGTGAGCCGGTGACCTGAGCAGGACAGCTTTGCCACAATAAGCAGCTTTTGAACTCAGCACAACCAAGATGAGTTTCATAATATCCAATTTTGCTGGCTACTAACAACAATGGGGAATATCCCTAGAAAAGCTACTGAACATATAAAAGAAGACTGCTCTTAAAGGGACCTCACAAAAATTCACCCATTTCAGAAAGCAACCTAAAATCACCAGGAAGAAAGATGTACAGTCCTTTGGTGAAAAGAAACTCACTTGATAGGCCCTGGGCACATCTTGGTAAGAGGTGAGACCTCTACAGGGACTGAGACATTGGTAGCAGCCATTATTGTGACCTAGTACAGGTGTGCTGGCAGACCTCATTGGAGTTTTTCCCCTGGTCTGTTGGCACAGTAGCCTGCCACACCCACTAAAGCACCATTTAATCCAGCTCATCCAGAGCAGGCAGCCTGCCCTAGGGATTGGCCCCACCCAAGAGCAAGATCTCAGGCAACTGGTGGGCCTGCATATGTCAGGTATGTGGGAACTCTGCAGCAGGGCTAATGGGTCTGCCTCTGTGGGTCAGGGTGTATGCACAGGGAAGGACTGCAATGATGGGGTGTGTGGGCCTGTGGGCAGTGGGGCTTGTCAGCTGTAGCAGACTTCTGCTTCTCAAACAGCCACATAGGGGATCAGCCTCACCTTCCAACACTTGAAACAATTGTGTGCTGCCATGCCTGGGGCCAGCCCCACTCAGCTGCACTCCTGAGAAAGCTGACAACAGCCTTTCAGGCCAGAGGCCTACAGAAATTGTAAGCTCCGGAACCTAGCAACTAGCCATAGTGGGGGCCTACTCACTTAACAGAAAAACTGCAACTTGGAATGTGCTATTAGACCATGCAGCCAACTGAGCTGGGGCTTCTCATGCCAAATAAAGTGACTCAAGGGACCATAGCAGCCACATGCAGCTGAGCATTACAACCTGCCTTCCAGGGGGACTGCCTAGCCTCCCTGGGCACCTGCAGCAAGAGCAACCCTACCACAACAGGACACACATAGCCCACACAGGGATCACTCCTGGAACATCTGGAACGGGTGAGAAGAGTGAAGCACACTGCTGGGGACATCAAAAGCATGTCTTACATAAGGCCACTTCTCCAAGATTGTGAGACATAGCTGGTCTACCTAATATACAGAGAAAGAGGCAAAATAAGGAGACAAAGGAATATGTTCCAAATAAGAGAACAGGACAAATCCTCAGAAAAAGAACTAAAAGAAACAGAGAAAAACAATCTACTTGATAAAGGTTACAAAATAATAGTCATAAGGGTGCTCACTGATTTTGGGAGAAGAATGGATGAATTTAGTGAGAACTTCAACAAAGAATAGCAAAATATAAAAAAGCACCAATCAGAACTGAACGATACAGTAAGGGAAATGAAAATTCACTAAAAGGAATCAATAGCAGAGTAGATTATGCAGAACAACAAATACGTGAGCTGGATGAAAGACTAGGAGAAATCACCCAAGATGAACAGGAAAAAAAAAACAAAAAAAGAATTAAAAAGAATGAGGCCAGTTTCAGGGACCTCTGGGACAACATCAAGTGCACTAACATCCATACTATAGGTGTCCCAGGAGGAGAAGAGAGAGACAAAGAAGCAGAGAATATATTTGAAGAAATAATAGCTGAAAACTTTCCTAACCTAAGGGAGGAAACAGACATTCAAGTACAGGAAACACAGAGAGCACCAAACAAGATGAACTCAGGGGCTGGTCCCGTGACATGGTATTTAAGTTCAGCACACTCCACTTCAGCTGCCTGGGTTTGTGGGTTTGGTACCTGGGTGCAGTCCTACACCACTTGTCAACCACACCGTGGTGGTTACCCATGTATAAAGTGGAGGAAGATTGGCACAGATGTTAGCTCAGGGCTAATCTTCCTCAGCAAAAAAAAAAAAAAAAAAACCAGCAGGGCTGGTCCTGTGTTGTGTTAGTTAAGTTTCATACACACCGCTTTGGCAGCCTGGGTTTGCAGTTTTAGATACAGAGTGTTGACCTACGCTACTCATCAGCCATGCTGTGGCAGTGACCCACATACAAAACAGAGGAAGATTGGCACAGCCGTTAGCTCAGGGTGCATTTTCCTCAGCAAAAAGAAAAAAAAGGAGGAACCCAAACATAATACTGAACAAAGCCACTAAACAAAAAGGGAAGAGAGCAAGAGAAGATGAAATGAACAGAGAAGAACTACTAAAATACCCATTACAAAAGTAACAAGATGGCAATAAGTACATACTTATCAATAGCTACTTTAAATGTCAATGGACTAAATGCTCCAATAAAAAAGCATAGGGTGGTGGATTAGATAAAAGAACAAGACCCATATATACTCTGCATACAAGAGACACAATTTCGACCTAAAGACAGTCACAAACAGAAAGTGAAGTGTGGAAAAAGATACTCCATCAAATGGCAATGAAAACAAAGTATTGCTGGGGTAGCAATACTTATATCAGACAAAATAGACTTTAAAACAAAAACTATAAAAAAAAGACAAAGAAGGGCCCTATGTGATGATAAAGAGAACAACCCAACAAGAGGATATAACACTTGTAAATATCTGTGCACCCAACACAGGAGCACCTAAATATATAAAGCAAATATTAACAGACATAAAAGGAGAATTAGACAGCAACACAATAGTAATAGGAGACTTTAACACTCCACTTACACCAATGAATAGATCATCCAAATAGAAATCAATAGGGAAACATTGGCCTTAAATGACACATTAGCCATGATGGACTTAGTAGATATATACAGAACATTCCATCCCAAAACTGCAGAATACATATTCTTTTTGAATGCACATGAAACATTCCCCAGGATAGATCACATATTACTCCACAAAACAAGTCTTAATAAATTTAAGAAGACTGAAGTAATACCAAGCATCTTTTCTGACCACAACACTGTGAAACTGGAAGTCCACTACAGGAAGAAAATTGGAAAAGCCACAAATGTGTGCAAATTAAACAAGCTGCTACCAAACAATTATTGGGCCAGCGAAGAAATCAAAGGAGAAATTTTAAAAATGCTGGGAGAAAGACAAATGAAAATGAAAATACAACATGCCAAAATTTATGAGACAGAGTGAAAGCAGTTCTAAGAGGGAAGTTTATTGCAATACGTGCCTACCTCAACAAACAAGAAAAATCTCAAACAATCTAGAAGTGCATCTAAAGGAACTGGAAAACGAAGAACAAAACCCAAAATCAGTAGAAGGAAGGAAATAATAAAAATTAGAACAGAAATAAATGAAATAGAAACTCAAAAAACAATACAAAAAAATCAATGAAACCAAGAGCTGGTTCTCTGAATAAATAAACAAAATTGACAAACCTTTAGCTAGACTTACCAAGCAAAAAGAGAGAGGCTTCAAATAAATAAAATCAGAAATGAAAGAGGAGAAATTATAATGCATCACACAGAAATACAAAAGATTACAAGAGAATACTATGAAAAGCAATATGCCAACAAATTCAATAACCTAGAAGACACAGGTAAATTCTCAGAATCATACAACCTCCTAACACTGAATCAAGAAATAAAGAATCTGAATACACCAATGACTAATAAAGAGACTGAATCACTAATCAGCCTCCCAGAAAACAAAACTTCAGGACCAGAAAGCTTCTCTGGTGAATACTACCAAACATTCAAAGAAGGCTTAATACCTATCCATCTCAAACTCTTCCAAAAATTGAAGAGGAAAGGATGCTTCCTAACTCATTTTATGAGGCCAATGTTATCCTGATACCAAAACCAGACAAGGACAACATAACAAAGGAAAATTACAGGTCAACATCAATGATGAACATAGATGGAATAATTCTCAACTAAATATTAGCAAATCAAGTACAACAATACATTAAAAGGATCATACACCATGATCGAGTGGGATTTATTCCAGGGATGCAAGGATAGTTTAACACTCACAAATCAATAAATATGATACACCATGTTAACAAAATTAATAATAAAAATCACATAATCATCTCAATAAATGAACAGAAAGCATTTGACAAGCTTCAATATCCATTTATGAAAAACCTCTCAAAAAAATGGGTATACAAGGAAAGCATCTCAACATAATAAAGGCTATATATGACAAATCCACAGCTAATGTACTCAATGGTGAAAAACTGGAAGCTATCCCCCTAAGAACAGGAGCAAGACAAGGATGTCCATTCTTACCATTCTTATCCAACACAGTATTGGAAGTCCTAGCCAGAGCAGTTAGGCAAGAAAAAGAAATAAAACATATCTAAATTAGAAAGGAGGAAGTAAAACTGTCACTATTTGCAGCTGACATGATTTTATATATAGCAACTCCCAAAGAATCCTCCAAAAAACTGTTAGAAATAACTAACCAATACACTAAAGTTGCAGGGTACAAAATCAATAAAAAACAGCTGTGTTTCTATACACTAATTACAAACTAGCAGAAAGAGAAATAAATGTCTTGAATACAATTCCATTTGCAGTTGCAACAAAAAGAATAAAATACCTAGGAATAAATTTAACCACGGAGGTGAAATACTTGTACACTGAAAACCATAAGACACTGTTGAAAGAAATTAAAGAAGACATAAAGAAATGCAAAGATATTCCATGCTCGTGGATTAGAAATATTAACATAGTTAAAATGTCCATACTTCCTGAAGCAATATACAGATTCGATGCAATCCCAATTAGAATCTCAAAGATATTTTTCATAGAAATAGAATAAAGAATCCTAAAATTTATATGGAACAACATAAGACGAATAGGCAAAGGAATCCTGAGAAAAAAACAGCAAAGCTGAAGGCATCACACTCCCTGATTTCAAAATATACTACGAAGCTGTAGTAATCAGAGTAACTTGGTATTAGCAGAAAAACAGACACACAATGGAACAAAACTGAGAGGCCAGAAATAAACCCAGAAGTGTATGGCCAGCTAATTTTTGACAAAGGAACTAAGAACAATACAACGGAGAAAGGAAATTCTCTTCAATAAATGATGTTGGGAAAACTGGACAGCCACATGCAAAATAATAAAAGTAAACCATTATCTTACACCATACACAAAAATTAACTCAAAGTTAATTAAAGACTTGAATGTAGGATCTGAAACCATAAAACTCCCAGAAGAAAACATAAGCAGTAGGCTTTTGACATCAGTCTTAGCAGTATCTCTTTAAATATGCCTCCTCAGGCAAGAGAAATAAAAGAAAAAATAAAATAATGGGACTACATCAGATAAAAACCTTCTGCATGGCAAGGGAAACCATCAACAAAATGAAAAGACAACCTAATGATTAGGAGAGCATATTTGCAAATCATAGATCCAATAAGGGGTTAATTTTTAAAATATATAAAGAACTCATACCACTTAACAACAAAAAAACAAACAGCTCAATTAAAAATGGGCAGAGGGGGCCAGCCCTAGTGGCCTAGTGGTTAAGTTCAGTGTGTTCCACTTCAGCAACCTTGCTTCAGTTTCCCAGCATGAACCTACACCACTCATTTGTCTGGCCATGCTGTGGCAGTAGCTCACATACAAAAAGAGGAAGATCGACAACAGATGTTAGCTCAGGGTGAATCTTCCTCAGCAAAAAAAAAAAAAAAAAGAAAAGAAAGAAAGAAAGTGGGCAGAGGATCTAAACAGACATTTTTCCAAAGAAGATTTACAGGAGGCCAACAAGCATATGAAAGGATGTTCGGCATCACTAATTATTAGGGAAATGTAAATCAAAACCAAAATGAGATATCACTTCATGCCTGTTAGAATGGCTATTATTAAAAAGACAAGAAGCAAGTGTTGGAGAAGATGTGGAGAAAAGAGAACTCTTGTACCCTGCTGTGGGAAATGTAAACCCATGCAGCCACTATGGAAAACAGTATGGAGAGTCTTCAAAAAATTAAGAATAGGTCTACCATATGATCCAGCTATTCTACTTCTGGGTATTAATCCAAAGATCATGAAAACACTAATTCAGAAAAAGATATGCTCCCCGATGTTCAGTGCAGTGTTATTCACAATAGCCAAGATTTGGAAGCAACATAAGTGCCCATCAAAGGAAGAATGGTATATATATACACAATGGAATAGTACTCAAAAAAGATGAAATCTTGCCATTTGTGACAACATGGATGAATCTTGAGAGTGTTATGTTAAGTGAAATAAGGCAGATGGAGAAAGATAATTACTGTACGATTTCACTCATACCTAGAAGATAAACAAACAAACAAACACCTAGATATACAGAACAGATTGGTGGTTACCAGAGGGGAAGGGAGTGGGGGTAGGGCAAAGGGATAAAGGGACACGTGTATGGTGACAAATGGTAACTAGACTTTTGGTGGTGTACTTAAAGCAGTCTATACAGAAGGGGAAATATAATGATGTACACCTGAAATTTATATAATCTCATAAACCAATGTTACCTCAATTAAAAAAATAAGTAAATAAAATCTTAAAACTCACAATCAGCAGTAAAATGTTAGGCATTTATTGCCTGAAGAATTTAGCTATTATTAATAATTCTTTTCCCTAGGTAAAGAATAATATCATATATCTCTTTGATAAAGTAATAAGTGTTATAAAGTCAAGTCTATGAGAAATAGAGTATTAGAAATCTTAAGAAGAGAAGGAGATCAAGGAGTATTGGCAATGTCAAGAAGTTCAGGAGAACGTAATACTTAAACTCTGAATTGAGAAATGGTAGAATTTGGATAATTAAACTGAGAGGAATAAGCAAGATGTTTCAAGTAAAGGAGAAACACGTATGGGACACTGCTAGTAAACCAATTTGAATGGTGTGGAATGGTCATATTATGGATAAATAGACACAAAGTTAGTTGAGGCGAGACAAGCCAAACAGAACCACAGGATCCTGAACAAAGGTTAAGGACTTTAAATTTTATTTATCCTTTTGAAAATGGGAAGTCATTGATGGCTTTTAATAGGAAAGTGACATAATTAAAGGTATAGTTTGGGAAAATTAACCTAACACTGATATGCAGGCTAAATTAGGGAGGGGCAAAGCTGTAGACAGGAAGATGTTAGGACACTGCAGCAAGTCTCCCATGTAGAGGTCAAGTGGAAGTGCAAAGGCACCATGATGATCATGCCTAACACTTGTTGAGCACTTACCATGTGCCAGGTACTCTCTAGGGCTTCATTTAATCCTCATAACATCCTGCGAGGAGAGCACGTACAGTAAGTATTTGATGAGCATATTACGTTGTATACGTCCACTGCATAATCACCTCTCCCAGAGAAGCTTGAAAGAAAAATCAAGGAGGAAAGAAATAGGTTTGCTTTTACCACTAGGCTATTTGGCCTGGCCTTCAAGCAAATCCCAGAGGGAACTCTGACTTCCATGAAAGCTATGCTGCCCACACCCCTCTGTTGGGGCTGATCCCTTCTCTGAATTACTCAAAGAAATGCTTCTTAAGAAACTGAAAAAAAGAAAAAAGTCATGGTGAACATTTTATTGTAAATATATTGAAAAAGAATTTCCATAGAAATTTCTAGATGGCCTTACATTTCAGTACTTAGAACTTGGTCTCAAATTATTCACATTCTATGTACACAGGAATCTATAATTTGCTCTCTTTTATAATAAGAGAGTGAAGACTCAAGAACACAAGCAGCTTATCCAAGGCCAAGCTAGCATGTGATAGCAATTTGAACAAAACTGCCTCTTGTCAAGTAAGTCCTGTGTTGTTTGCAATATGCAGCACCATCTCATGATATCTAGAGGTGCATTTATTTTTATTTAGTGAAAAATAAAAAAAAGGTTGTTGGTGGTAATAATAGTCTATCTCAAACTTACTTTGCCATAAGCACTTCTGAATACTAAAATGTCTTCTGAGAGCTTCTCCCCAAACATTTGCATTGTCATTATCTGGAAGAGCAGCTTGCTATGCCCCACTCCATGTGTCCGCAGGATCACTTTTCTGTTATTCTCATAGAGAGGACTATGCCTCTGTTGAAACCAGTGTCGCCCACCCTGCTGTCCAGAAAGACCCTGCACCAGACTGGATTCTTTAATAAGTCAGGATGGAAACAACTTAAGTGCATTTCTTTCCCCGTTTAAGCTTAAACCACACACTTTAAATCTCCCTTTAAACACTCAACCTTGTCGGCAGTTTGGGCCCTAATTGTGCTAAAGAACAAAAAGAATTCAATCACAATGGATTCTTCTCACCACAGTGAGAGGGTAGAATAAAATAGGCTCTAGCAAAGAGTTAGCAAATTCATGTTTCCCACATAGTGTTCGTAGAACTATGAATTTCTAGCCAAAGCAGATTAGCATATTTATCATAAAGCAGAAAATGTTAGAATTATTAAATAGGATTAATTGAAAGCCTGGATTAAGTTTACGTAAAATTGGAGTGAGCAAATAGAGGAGGGGAAATATACTTACAGTAGAAAGGAAAAAACACCTTCCTGTAGCTGTCAGTTCACATTTACCTGTGGTTTGTGAGATGCCTAAATATGGCATAAAACAATTAATTTCCCTAAAAGTAGACTTACAAGATAAAATTCTCTGATAAAAGTAATATATATTTAAAATAATTCTTTCAGACTTAAAGATTTGAAAGCTCAGTCATTATGACTGTTTTGTAACAAAGTCTGATCTATGGAAGAATATCACCACAGTGCCTGGGCCACTGAAAGATGCTGAAACAAACCGCCTTTGCTTGACTGACACATTGCAAAGGAACAAACTAATGATATTGAGAAACTCTGGGAGGTTTGATGACTTTTTTATATTTTTGGAGTTGCTTGTACAATGTAAAGTGGAGTTTTATTTTTTCTTTCTTTCTTTCTTTTTATTTTTTTGCTGAGGAAGATTAGCCCCGAGCTAACATCTGTGCCAATCTTCCTCCACTTTATATGTGGGTCGCTGCCAGAGCATGGCTGACAAGTGGGTATAGGTCTCCACCTGGGATCTGAACCCACAAACCTGGGCCACCAAAGCAGAACATGCTGAACTTAACCGCTATGCCGCAGGGCCAGCCCCTAGAGTTTTATTTTTAAATAAAAAACAAATATAATTCAGGCAACACTTTCCATCTTCTTGAATCTTATTGCCAAATTGATTGACAGTTTATATTAGAATGCAGAAAGAAAAATTCATGATGAACATGAGCATAAAACCATTTTCCCATCTTTACCTCTAGTTATAAATGTTGCATCACTTTCACGGACTGGAAAAACCTGGACTTTTCCTGCACACCACATTCAAAATTTTACTGATCTGGTACCGGACACAATAGAAATTAACCTAGAAGCTTTGGTGCTGACTGACAGGAAATAGATTGTATAATTTTACCAACAAGTAAGGATCTATTTGATAGGCTATGCTCTTGGAGTGTTTAACATCAGCTGCTCGAATAGTTTTACTCAAACATTTGCTCTATAATGACTCCTCCCTGCCCCAAACCCATCCAACACAAACATGAATCAGCCATGATATGTTTTCTATCTCCTTTGAATCAAGTGTTAGATGACACTGAAGTTGTATAACATTTATTTTGCAATGTCATCACATGGCTATCCACAGGTAAAAGTTGCTTATGTCAGTAAGGCTTACACTATTGCAGCTGGCTCAGTCTGGATTTGCTCTGAATGTGAGCTTCTCCCACACCTCCAGTTTTATTTAGAGACCATCAGAGAAAGAATTGGAAACCTAGAGCATAATTCAGTTGGGAGATCTTAGAGAAGAAGGAAGGAAATGGCCAAAATGAAAGACGTAACATCACTAGATACAGGAAGAAATTTTTTCTCTGAACAAAATTTTTAAAAATGATGACACTTGACTTTGTAGTTGAAGTTGCAATGAGAAGACCAGTGAATTATAACTTTAAAGACATCTGTGTGAGAAGAGTAGTACAAGAATAGTTTTATAAGTATCTCCACTTAAAGGATATTGTGTCATCATGATCTCTGGCAATTTTATTTTTCTGTTCTAAGGACCACGTAGGTGAGAGTAAACCACAGGGATGTATTTCATTTAGGAAAGTCAAGGCTGAGTTATGACAGGTGAACAAAGAAGATCTGAGATATTATTGGTTTAAACTGAAGGATTTAAACTAAAGAATTTCATCAGATGTTAAATGTAACTGCCCACTAATGGAGCCAACTTTGAAACAATGTGAACTCTTGCCTGGTGTCTTTACAAACTGGTGGTAGTCATATGCCATATGGAAGTCCACCTGACCCTTGGTGATCTAGATAAACCTTGACTGAACCTTATATTTCCATTTGCTACAGAAGTCCAAAGCCATTCCATGATTGTTGGCTAATTTCCGGACAGCTTACTATCTAATGACTTCCTCTGCTTCTTGGGGTCTTGTTCCACACATGCTGAGTGGATGCCACCTCATATTGACCTAGATATAAAACAGCTCCTTTACTGTGTTCCTCAAAAATTGAACCAAACCATTTGTAAGCATGCGTGACTTTACTGATGATTGGAGAGATGAAAGGCTAAAACATACCACTTATTATATTGTCCTGTTCCCCAGATTCATTTTTTACCACTCAGTACCAGAAGTTTCTCCCCTGGTTCTTTTTCTCTGCACTCCTGCATTCTGTTTTGCTGGTTTGTCTTTCCTCTTCTCCTCACCCCCTTTACAACCACTCTTCTCCCTTGTCTTTCTCAGTAGCAAAACAATGCATTCCTCCTTGTCTGTCGAGGAATAAGAGGTGCAAACTATAATAGAATCAAAAATGTTTATTTGGGGTCTTAGGAATTGCAATTCAGGGGACACAGATTTGAGTAGAAACTCAAATGTGCTCCAAGGAAGACTAAGAAGGCAAGGGTTTATAAAGGCAAAAGGAGATAAATTACACAGGTTGTTTTGCAAGATTTGTGACTAGTGCTGGCAACAGCTGTTACTCCTTAGCTATATATGACTGGTTGCTGAGGCCATCCCTATAGAAAAAGTTCTTCTTTATAGGATTAAGCATATTTCTTGGAAGAAGATCAGGATAGCAGTGAAGCACAGTTCAAAAGTTGACATTCCATCTGGGTAGAGACATGCATAAACCCCCTTTCCCTAATGGCTTCCTGGCTCAATTCTAGGTGACCTTGATGAGTGTGGCTCCATTTTCTAATCACCTTCCACATTTCCTCCTTTTAATAAAGGTCTTTCAATCAGAATCATTGCTGATCAATCGTTGGTGACTATTGTCGATCGATTATCAGAAGATACCGCTGATCAGGAAGTGTTGATTCCATGTTGCCAGGAAGGCTCATTCCCAGAAGATCATGTTCCACATTGGGAGGAAAGTGAAGTATGATATTTTTAGGAGCTATGTGATGAAGGGCTGAGCCACATTTGAGCAACAAGGAGGTGGTTGTGAGATGAGTCTTAGACATGGTCTCCTTGCCTGGGAATTTTATCTAGTTACCTGGAGGTTCAGGTGAATAAGCTTCATCTATCATTTCAACACATTGAGCAACCATATCTTGGTGTTTGTGGACATTCTGGAGCCAATCTGAGTGAGTGGTAGCATAAGAAGTTTAAATGCAAGTACACATAGCAAAATTCCAATAATAATAATAAACAATATTTGAAGTCCTGGTCTCATCTAAGCACCTATATCTGAAGGAAATCAGCTGAAATCATCGACAGGGAACCAGCAGGTGTCATTATAAGACATTGGACAGGAGATATCCTGTGCTATCTTTATAATTTTTCCAAGTTCTCATGCAACTTCACCAGAAGAGTTGCTCCAGGTAGAGCAGGAGATGTTGGCTATGGCACAGATGTTGCCCTGTTCTTCAAGGAAACAACTGAGAGCCATTCGATTATTTAAGGTAACCCTCACTAGGGAATCCAGGGATCATTGTTGTTGAGCCGAAGCTCGAGCAGTAGAATTTGCCAGTTTAGCTATGGTTAGGGATAATTTTTTTTTTAATCTACAGGTCATTATAAACAACATCAATCCAAGGGACAATCCTTTGGCAATGGTAATCAATGGAGAGTAGATGGAGTGTAAAAACGAGGTTGCCAAGTTTTGCCCAGACCTATGAGATTGCAGTTGGGTTCTTTTCTTTAACAAAAACTTGAAAATGGAATATTACAGCATCCTGAAAGGCATTGTCCTGCCATATACCAGCTGTCTAGACTTTCATAAGCCCATGGTTTCTCATGGTAATTACACACAAAAGTGTACCCAGAAAGGGCACATAATATGCAATGCCTTCTAGTTCTGCAACAGCATCAGTGCTCAGGAGCACTTGGTAAGGTCCTTTCCAACAGGGCTTGAAGGCTGTCTTCCTCTGATAATGTTTCCAAAATACCCTGTCACTAGACTGTGACCAATAGGATCCTTTAAATTGGAATCTGGGAAAGCTTCTTTACCCTGTTGCTGATAGGCTTCAGCATAAGACTTCAGAGACTTTCAGTAGCTTGGCATACCAGCGTAAGACAACAAGGGATCAGCAGGTTATACACCAATAGACATTGATCTGCTGGTGACTATCTCATGTAGAGTGAGTTTATGTTTTCTAAAGGGGGTACTGCGAACAGTTGGCAAGACCAAAGGCGGGGGACCTGTTTACAGGTATAACAAAACCTCAAATGCAATTTAACAGGACTAGAATCCAATATCTATAAAGATGCAAACATAATTTTTCTCTACAATTAGCCTCCTTTTTTTTTTACTAAAAATAATCACAGTAAAACTCATTTGTTTATATTAAAAACTAAGCATGATTACTTACATAAGTGAAAATAAGAATATACTTTGAAAGTCTCTGAATTCTGGAGGGATCAGGTAGAGAAAAAAAGTAAATGTCTCATCTTTGTTCACAGAGGTATGTCTTGCCAATTGTTGATAGCTTAAGAAAAAAGATGTTTTTAAATCTGGACAAACAAAACATTAGAGCATCTGCCTCAGTCCTTCAGTCTCATGTAATTAACACTTGTTCTGCTTGAATCCAGTTTTTCCATTAGTTTTCTCGACTTTGCCTGACAATTGAGGGTGATAGGGACAGTGATAATTCCAAGAAGTCTGAAAGGTTTTTGTTAAGACTTGTACAATTTGCCCAGTGAAGTGGGTGCCCTGATCACTGGAGACTGGAAGGTAGACCTCCAATGGGAAAGACATTTTCTAACCATTTCTTTGCCATCGTGAGGGCATCAGTTTTGTGACAAGGGAAGGCTTTAGCCCATCCTGAGAACATGCATACAAGAAGAACATATTGATAACCCATCCTAAGTAGCAGTTGAATGAAATCCAGCTGCAGCTGTGTGAAAGACCCAGAGGGAGGAGTACTGAGGCCTCTGGGGACAGAAAAAGTTTTTTTAATGCACGATGGTGGATGAAGCAGAGTGAAAAAGAAAAAATGGGGTTTGCCAGGGAACCAGGAAGAGCCAAGTGGCCCTCTTGGGTTTCCCATTGCCCTGTTAGTTTAATTTACAGCCATTGTTTACCCATCTTAATTTCTCTGATTCAGGAGCAAACTGTTGCCATGTTACAAGGACATCAGGTTGGCAAAGGTCTGGCACTGAGGGACGGGTCTTTTTGCAGAAGCAGAATGGGCTTCATCCACATGTGTCATAACCTTTCTAGATTCTGTTATTGCTGCCTTTGCATGCAATGCTGCACCTCAGCTGAGGTACTTTTCTGATATTAGGCTCACTCTTTTGAATGTGAGCCTCAATTTTGATGACAGACAACATTATATACCAGGACATATTAGATTTCCAGGAATTTCACATAGTTTCTGGAATTCTTATAACATATACTTATAAAGATATAAAGAAAACAATGTTATTTCTTATTTGACAATGCTTCCTTGTAATTTAACATATCGGATGAGTCTAATTAGTTTAATATCCCCATTTTTATAAGGAGAGTGAACAAATCTTTTTTGAGATGTTTCAAGGATCCTCTGAAAAATCCCACAGTTAGCTAGAGGTCAAAAAAGACTTCATTTAGAATCTGATTTGGGGAAGTTTGTCAAAAATATCAAAGAAGGTCTTAAAACACTTGCCTAAATGAGATTGCAGATCATTATAAAACTTAACATTTAATCATCTATTTAACGAAAGTGATAAAATTTTAAATATAAATATAGAAGGTTACATAGGTGCAAAACCTTAGCTCTTTTAATATAAAAGAGTCAGTTTCTAACATAAAGCATAGGAAATTATTTTGATAAAACATAAAATCTCTACCTTTTAGGCAGATTATTCAAAGATAAAGAAAAACATTTCATAATCTCTTTATCAAGAGCAGACTAAAAGCCTAAGAAATCTTGTCCTTTTAAAACAGAGAGAAAAACAAATTCTAATTAGCATCATTTACTTTTAATATTAAATGAGTTTTAATTAAATTCATTTCTATCTTAGCCAGCTTGACCATACATAAAACTTTTTTCTCAGGGTTTCTCTTCCATATACCTTCTATAACTTTCTTTTTTACATTCAGAATTTGTCCTTTCTTCTTTCCTGTAACCAGCTTTACTTTAGGACAAATTTACTCTCAAAACAAAAATGTCTCCATTCCTTATACTTTCTTTTACTCAGAATAAACATTTACTCATAGCATAAATTTTTTGATGTGACACAGGCTTGTTTACTAATAGACCCCGACATTAGTTTTTCTGTAATAAAAAGCCAAAATTAGATAAACTTATGTTTAGCAATTAATGTCTTACTATTTTATCTCCTCTGGAAATGATCTAGATTATTCATTGACTTTCCCATCCTTTAATTTAACTTAGCAAAACTCTAGTTTCAGGTTTTGAAGTTAATTTTTTTTAAAGATTTTATTTTTTTTCCTTTTTCTCCCTAAAGTCCCCCGGTACATAGTTGTATATTCTTCGTTGTGGGTCCTTCTAGTTGTGGCATGTGGGATGCTGCCTCAGCGTGGTTTGATGAGCAGTGCCATGTCCGCGCCCAGGATTCGAACCAATGAATCACCGGGCCGCCTGCAGCAGAGCGCGAGAACTTGACCACTCAGCCACGGGGCCAGCCCCTGAAGTTATTTTTAAGTACACATACCATATAACATAATTATTACACCTAAAAATCCTTATTTCATTAACATCTATGTAATTCATTTGTTCTTAACAATCATATTTACGTTATTCATGAAAATTTCATGAGAGATTAAAGCAGTTAGCTATCATCTTAGTTGTTGTTTTGCTGACAAATTTTGTAAAAGAGATAACATGAGCTTTTTTGACTAATAACCTAGATAGAATAAAAATTCCATTTACATTACATCCAATGCTGATAACTCTGAAGATATGCCCATTTTAATTAAATGAACAAACTTAAGCTTTTATTTACCAAAGATTATTTTATATCACATTAGCTTGAAAACATTTGGGTTAGTTTCTATTATATTTAGAAATAATTTATATATGTGAGTGCTTACTTTAAGTTATTAAATAGAGCTCTTTACAAATAAATTTTGATAATACCATCCAGAGGTAGAAAAATACCATATCTATTTCATCCATTCATATATACAGACAGACACAAACAGAGCAAACAGAGATCTTATAGCTTTTATTTTAAAAATTTCAGCCATGAATCAGGTACCATACAAAACTCACTAATTTATAAATAATTGTTTCTCTAGCGGATGGAAAAACTTAAGTTTACCCACTTAAAATGTTTTTTTGTTGTTAACATTTGTGAAGACAACTTTTAAGATTTATATATATTTGCTTTAGACAAAGAGACTCTGAATTAGATTTTGGGTGAGAAAACCTCTCTAGGAGCCTGCATTTAAAACAAGACACTTTTCCCTTTATTTTTTCTTTAACCTCAAGTTTTACTGATTGAGTTAGCCAGGTTTAGTCTCAGGCAATTGTGGGTTGTTATCTACTCGGGTGTTTACATTTTAAAGATGTGGTAAAATTTACAGCTTCAAAGGACAGACAGAAAAAAAGTTCAAGTTTTTCCCTCAGAATTTTGGGGTAATTGTGATTTAAAATTTTCCTTCAGTCTTAGGAGTTGGGGATGGTCTAAATAAGAGTTTTCAGAGAAGTTATAAGGCTTTGCTTTTAAGGACACCTTTTAAATGATCTTATCTAACTAGAATGCTCTTTCTATTGACCATTACAATTTTAAATCGTCCTCAGTAATTTTGGTCCATGGAGATAGAAATTTATAAGAGAAGTGACCATAGTTCTTAAACATAAAATCAGCTAGTGTTCCCAAGAGGGAAACTTCTTGCAAAACTTTAGAAAATGAAAGTCTCCTGTTAAAGAAAAGCACCAAAAGGGGCAGTTACAAGAGAATCCAGCAGAACTTCAGGGCCATCATTATAGAAAAAGAGTTCAGCCAAAGAAGGGTATTGAGGAGGGAGACAGGCGGGTGGAGGAGGTGGGGAGGCTGTTACACTAGCAAAGGAAGTGTCAATCGACTTTTCTAACTTGGCAAGCCTCTGAGTGAAGTCTGAATTGGCCTCAGTGAGTTTAGAATTAACAGCTTGCAGGGAAGCAATTTTTCAATGTTTTGTTTAGAGGCCTTGAAGTACCAAGTGAAATAAGCTTTTTATTCATTTTGTTTGGTTTGTTAACTTCCCCCTCCCCCAATTGGGTGAGCAAGTAAACCAACTTAGGAATTTCAAAGAAGCCTCATTTTGGCCGTAGATCATCCTGAGTAATGTGAGGCCAGCAGGACAAAACTCTATGTGTAGAAAAACCATATTATTCAAACATAAACCCAACAGGAGTTGGCAGTCTCCTTAGAAAATGGACTTCCCATTTGTAAGTACTTACCAGATATAAGAACAGAAGTTCCCTGACAGAAGCTGCCAACAGACGACACTCAAAGAAAGGTCTGAACCTCTACCAAGGTGAGAGCTTCAAGCCCAGGTTCACCATGGAGCCCGAGACACTGGGGAAAATGAGACAACATAGAGGTCTTGCTCATGTCCACATAGCGGCCCTGAAATTGGAGGTCAGTTGCTCCAGATCCCAAGTCTTTCATATCATGTAATGTCAACGAATAAGAGGCAGAAACCATAGGAGAATCAAAAATGTTTATTTGGGGTCTTAGGAATTGCAATTCCGAAGACACAGATTCAAGTAGAAACTCAAATGTGCTCCAAGGAGAACAAAAGACACAAGGATAGTTTGTAAAGGCAAAAAGAGATTGTTGACTCAAATAATCCATAACCAATCTATAAATCAAAATTGGGGTGAGTTTATTCTGAGCTAAAACATGATGACCATGTAACTGGGAGAGTCCTTCCACAAAGGAATGGAGTGCTCTAAAGAAGTGGGAGTGTGCAGGGTTGTTATACACCATCCAAGAGCATGTATTGAAATGTCCCTTTTACAATAGTCACAAGATTACCCTGTTGGCACAGTGATTGATGGACACAGGAGGTAGTAGGTCTGCTCTCTTGGTGGGCACAGCAGGAAGCAAGTCTGTTGTCTCAAGCTGAGTGGTCACAGGTGAGCACAGCAATCAATTCCTAGTCTAGGGAGAGATCCTTATCCTTAAGGAAATGCTAATGTGGGGGAAATTGTACCTTTACCTTAGGGGCGTTTGTTCTTGCCATAGGAAATGCTTAAAGCAGATATACAATGCATGTTCAACGGCCATGTCAGGCCCTTTTGGAAAGGAAAAAAAAAATAAGGTTAGGCTAAATCAGCTTTACACCAAATGGCTTCCTCATATACTCCAATATATCCTATTGCTTGTAATTTTTATGAAGATAAATTACATAAGTTGTTTTGCAAGATTTGTGATTGGTGCTGGCAACAACTGTTACTTTGTTGATGCAAAATAACCAATAACCATTCCAAAGATAAGAGACATAAGATTAGTTTTATTTGACCAAGCTGAGGATTATAACCTGGCAGGGCAGTTTCCACAAAGAGAAAAAGCATTCCAGAGAAGCATGGTTTTCACTACAGTCTTTTGAGAACAAAGAACATACCTTAAACATGCCCAGGATACATATTCATCAAAGGTTAAAAGAGGTATTCAGTTGCAAATTAGCAGTTCAACATGACCCTGATGTCAGGAAAGGGACTAATGTGGGCGTTACCAATAGGGCATAGGGCGTTACTGACGCTGGGGTAGGAGGAGAAGTATGCATTCATATCTTAAGAGAATGGGTTCTTAACGTTAATGGTTAAAGTAGATGTACAATGCATGTTTGATAGATCATAAGTCAGGCTTCTTCAGTTCAAGCAAAATCAGTTTTGATCCCATATACCCCAATATGTGTAAATCCCATGTAAACATCTTAGCTATACATAATTGGTTGCTGAAGCCATCTCTAAGGCAAAAAATTCTTCTCTATAGGAGTAAGCATATTTCTTGGAAGAAGGTGTTGATGAAAATAGTCCATAACAAATCTATAAATGAAAATTTGGGTGAGTTTATTCTGAGCCAAAATGTGAGGACCATGGCCCAGGGCCTTTCTTACCAAAGGAAGAAAGGGAATCAAAGAAGTGGGGATGTACAGAGTGGTTATATACCCCAAAAGAGGATGTTTCACATATGATTGAAATGTCCCTTTTACAATAGTCGTGAGACTGCTCTGTCAGCACAGCAATTGATGGACACAGCAGGTAGGTCTGCTGTCTCGGTGAACACAGCAGGGTGACAGGTCTGTTGTCTCCAGCTGGGTGGTCAAAGGTAAGCATAGAAATCAGTTCCTAGCCTAGGAAGAGATGCTTATCCTTCAGGAAACGCCAATGTGAGGGAAGTTGAGCCTGTATCTCAAGGGCATTTGTTCTTGCCATAGTCTATGTTTAAAGCAGATATACAATGCATGCTCAATGGTCATGTCAGACTCTTTTGGAAAAACAAAGCCAGGCCAAATTAGGTTTACACCAAATGGCTTCCTCATATACTCCAATATATCCTATTGCTTGCCATTTCTATTTGTCAAAGGTCAGGATGATAGCAGTGAAGCAGAGTTCAAAAGTTGACATTCCACCTGGGTAGAGATGTACATAAGCTCCATTTCCCTAATGGCCTCCTAGCTCCATTTTAGGTGCCTTGGATATGTGTGACTCCATTTCGTAATCATCTTCCACACTTCATCCATAGCAGCTTCCCCGTTCCTCTGAAGTCACTGCTTGATAAACTCAAAGCATTTATGAACATGTTTTCTGAACAAAAACCGCTCACAGAGAATAACTGTGGGCCAAATGTTAGGATAATATTCTCTGACCATGTTACGTTATGCCTGTATTTGAATGACACAAATTTGGTGTAGTCATGTTGAAAATCATTAGGATGGAAGAAATGACTTCCTAAAAGTTTATCTCATTTAATTCTTAGCAAGTGTAGGTAAGGAAATACTTTTCCTCTACCCTCTTAGGCTCAGTGACTGGGAACTTGTGAATTAAACTAACGAAAGACAGATTAACAAGAAAAAAGGCATACAATTTTTATTGATGCTAATATTCTTACATGCACAGGGGTTTCACAGAAAAGAAGTGAAAAACTCAAAGAAGTGGTTATATACCATTTTAACAAGGCTGATAAATTGTGGAGAAGTGACTAGACAAAGGAAAGGGGTTTGGGATTCCAAGGCTGATAAATTGTGGGAAAGTAACTAGGACATATATGAGGGGGGATAATGAAAAATAAGGGTTATTTTAGTAAGATTTATTTATGTAGACTCGTCTTGGTGCCAGCTCTCCATCTCTTGTGATAAGAGTTGCTCTCTTCACCTTGGTACAGGAGAAAGGACAAAGTTATGCTCTGCTCTTTGGTAGAAAGAATAGGGCAGAGGGCTTTTCTTGCATTTGCTGTTTCTCAATTGCCTTCAGCTCAAAACAACCAATAAGCGAAAGCAGCATGTTTTGGGATGGCATAAGGATATATCCCCTTCACAAACAAGTGGGACATCTTTATCCCCATGTTACGGATGAGGGCTCTAAGGCAATAAAATGTCAGGAAATTTCCCCAAGAAGACTTTGGAGGTAAGGGGTGAAGCCTATAAAAATGCTCAGTTCTATTGACTCCTACCCACACATGTTTTGAGAGGCTTTCTGTGGTAACCAACAATCAACACAATTATCTGTAATACACACATTTTGAAACTTGACTACAAACTGTTTTGGATTATTTCTTATGAGTCTTTTCTCCATGACAAGACAATAAGTTCTTCCAGGACCAGCATTAACTGCTCTCCTATCCCCAAGATTAATAACCAGTCACCATATTTAATAAACTTTTGGGTTTAATTTAATAATAACTTTCTTGATGGTAACTTTATACTTTTGTGAATAGAATAAAACCACCTTATATGGATCTTAGAATAAAGTTGGCTTTATTGATATCTCTAAGCTGTCAGGAAACAGAATTAAAACAAGATGAATAAACATTTAAGCAAATTATTTGGAAGCATCATCACTCAGGATTAATCTTCAGCAACATGCTGTGAAATGTAGCTTTACACACAAAAATCAGAAAAATCCCATTTTCCCCTTACTGTTGTTTGAGGCTTTGTCAGGAGTTTTTCCCAAGGCTACCTACTTTGATCTTTGTATTTGGAGCCTAGAGACATCTTGTAGCCCCTCTCCACCAATCCTTCTAAGATGTTAGTCAAGCAAAGCCATTTAGTTAAACAGGATTAAAGAAAAGGAAGAAAGAGGGGCCAGCCCAGTGGTGTAGCGGTCAAGTTTGCAAACTCCACTTCAGTGGCCCAGGGTTCGCCAGTTCAGATCCTGGGTGCAGACCTAGCACTGCTCATCAACCACACTGTGGCAGCATCTCACATAAAATAGAGGGAGAGTGGCATAGATGTTAGCTCAGTGACAATCATCCTCAAGCAAAAACAGGAAGATTGGCAACAGATGTTTGCTCAGGGTGAATCTTCCTCACAAGAAAGAAAAAGAGAGAGAGAGAAAGAGGAAGGAAGGGAGGAAGGAAGGATGGAAGGAAGGAAGAAAGACCAGGTTTAAGATAACAGCTATAAGTATCCGACCACTCATGGTGGTATCTGATGCTGTTTCTTTTACTTATCTTTATTTTTTCCTCTTTTTGTCTGGGAAAAGAGAAAGGAAGAAGATAGAGTATTTAAGAGAATGCTGGAAATATTATATCATCAGTTAACTAGAATATTCTTTGGCTTTATAATGTATCTTATGCTCCCTTGTAGCCTTAAAACCTTTTGTTTCAGAATTTATATGTTGTAGTGCACTATTGGTTTATATGTCTTCTGCTACTGGACTCTAAGTAGACTTCCTCTACTAGCAAAATTAATTGGTTGTTCAAAAAATATTTGTGGAAATACTGTATGATATCACTTATATGTGGAATCTAACAAAAGATAAACTCAGAGAAACAAAGACTAGAGTGATGGCTGCCAATAAATCTCCCTTGTGGGGAGATTGTGGTTATTAAGCTCCTTCAGAGGAGGAACTATACTTTCTCCATCATTCTGCAGGGCTCCTAACAACACCTTGGCCATTTAAATGCACTGTGGCATTCCTTGCAAACAAGATCCCAGCAAGCTCTCTTATCCTCCACTAGGTTTCTGAGATCAACTAACAAGGGCTGCAGGGCAGGTGATGAAAATAGAAAGGCTGTTGATTAGAACATTCACACATACCTTCTTACAGCATGGGAGGCAGAGCACACCCTCTCAACAACGTCATTGCCTTCCTTGAGAGCACTCCCTAGGAGCTTCATGGAATGTACCCCTCCGGGAGGTCAACTGGGAAGAGGCAAATTAGTGCAAGATTCTCATGTCGATTTCATTTCTCATTGAGTTTGACCACCTCTTTCCAACGCTGGAAAAGACAATCATGATACAAAGCTAAATTCTCCTCCCCAGGGCTTTTCTGGTAGAAAAACTCCTATACTCTTTCCTTCCCACACAATTTTACAGTCAGCCTATTCCCTGCCTCTGTTTTCTAAGGTACAGAAAGGGACTGATTATTCTCTTGCCTCAGAATAATCATAATAGGTACACCAACATAATACGCAAAATTGGGGAGAAACAATTGGATATGCTCAGAGAAGGCAAATTTAGGATTGCTGGTTAATAACTTCTGGCTACTGAGAGAGGCTAAGGAGTTCAAGTGAAGAGACCTGTTGTAGGATGAGGTTCTGTCTGCCTTTGTCACAGAAGTACAGGGGAGGCAGAACTATTCCTCTACCCTCTAGGTCCTTTTGGCTCGTCTAAGAATTAAATTGACGTGAGACAGAATAATAAGAGAAAATCAAACAAAGTTTGACAACATGTATACACGGGAGAAACCCAGCAAACTTGAGTAACTTGTCAAAATGGCCAAAGCCACTACCTTAAACACCATCTTCAGCTAAAGACAAGGAGGATGTTGAGAGTAGTGGTTTGGGACTTCAAAGGGGAGGGAGGCAATTCACGTGGAGATGGAAAAGCAAATTTTGGTAAACAAATGTTTCTTGGGCCGTCTGTAGACAGTATGACCCTAGAGACAGAACTTTGATGAAAATGGGCTTAACAAGAACTCTCCCAGTCTACCAATACCCAGAGTTATCTGTGGTGATGGCTCATCCTGGGGACAGGCCTTCTATCCTAAATTCTTTTAGGCAGTTAGGGGGAAGGTCAAAGTTTTTTCAGAATCTTTTGTTTTAATCAAGCCAAAGAGACACATTTTGGGGTGGCCAGTTCTGATCCCACACAGAAGGAAAGCAGATTCTTCAGAGTGTGAAGGGAAAAAAGCATTGCATGATCTGGCCTCTGTGGCCCATTACAGAAGATTGAGACATATGGGCAGCACATCAGCACCTCAGACAACTGGTCTCCAAATGTATCCTCTTCATAGATGCTATGGCTTAAAAAGCTCTTTTTCATGTACTCTTTAAGAATAGATCCATTGTTATTATCCTGAAAGGGAACATTAGAAACACATTGATTTTACATCTCTTGCTTATCTGGGGTTCAAAGTATTGTAACAGTTCTGTTTCTTTTCTGGAAGAAACTGCTACAGGTCGACCCTGGGGTTTCCCTACATCAAGTAAATTGGCCAGTTCAGGGTTTAGGAGATTTAGCTCATGAACAAAATGTCCACACAACCATTGTGTTGAGTTGGAATTACTTGCTGTTGGAAATTAAACTGCTGTAATAGCTCAGAGCCAACACTGAGTTTTGTCAAAAATCTGTCGCTTTCAATGACAACGAAAATTACATTTAAGTTAGTCTGCTTCTGGCTTTGGGGATGTCGTTTTCTAACTATCATATAAAATAAATCTGTGGAAATCATCAAGGAATATCAAATTCTCCATGATGAAATAAAAAGGTCATTTAAAAATTATTAGTTGATTTTTTGTTAGATATTAATGAAAAAAGGTCCCAACTTGCCTTATTGGTAATTCAAATAATCTATTTTGACTTAACTCTTTCATTTCATTTCTGTGAAACAAGGCACACTATTCTCTCTGTAGAAGTACAATTACCAGTTGAAATCTTACTAAGTTTTTAAGCGATTGAATTAAATTTGGTGCTTTGATGCTGAGTAAACAGTTGAACCCCAAGCTATGGGAACACGAAGACACTTGCAGTGAGTGAATAGTAACGGCAACGCTACTCCTCAGCTGATCTGCAATTGGCAAATAGCAGCCGTCATTTTTTGTAAACTAACATATTTTCACATCTGGAGTAGTTACTTTCTTTTTTTTAACATCCACCTTAATGACTTAAATATAAAAGAAAGGGGAGGGCTATATTTTAGTGAAAGGGGCCATCAAACAGAGTTGAATTCTCCTTTGTCAATTCCTTCTCTTCACCCACACAGTGTTCCTTCACTTAAGAATGGAAATCAGATTTTTAAAAACAAATAAACAAAAAACAGCAGAGGGAATTGAACTAGTTGCATCTAAAGCAATAGGAGTTTTGAACAACAGAGAGAAATCACCTGGGAAATGTTATATTCTTGTTGTCAGAATCTTGGGGTCACACAGGAAGTTGTATAAAGGGGCCTCCTGGGACACGTGGATAAAGTGAGAATAGAAATAACATATGGTAAGAGCGTGAGGGGAATCAGTGTGCCTCTCTAAATAATTACTGTCATTTTAGGTACGCAGGTGGACAAAAGAGCAACAGGAAACTTATTACTCTGATATGCGATAAAGACCTTTACAAAACTGTAATAGTCGCCAAGCTCCTTGATTTCCATTACGTTGCTGCGTAGAAATATCCCATTTCAAAAATATTTTTCCAACCATCTGAAATCCTGTGTGTAAAGAGGGAGCAAAAAAAAGAAGAGAAAAACAGAAAGCAAGGCCACTAGGGGTACAAAGATGAACAAAACGTCGTCTATATACTTAAGGAATTCACAGTCTTTGGAGGAAAATATCATATAGAGACATAAATTTAAATGTAACATGGTAAATGCTGTTACAGAGATGGGAACAAAATGCTGATGGAGGACAGGACAGATACGTTTCTTAAGGGAGGTCAGAGTTCTCACAGCATTTGAGAAGGGTATTGAAGAAATAACAGCAATTTGCTAAAAAAGAAAGAAAAATGCAGGTGTGGTATTCCACACCACAGGAAAGAACAGACCAAAAGTCTGGCATTTGCAGGAGGAGAAGGTCAGTGAGAAAGGAGCATAAAACGCATGAGGAACGCAAATGCAGGAGAGCCTGCAAAGTCCGAGGTAGCAGCCAGAGCAAAAAGGTTCTTCCAGCTGCAGTGAGCTGAAAATGTGAAGTTCAGCTTTAATGTGAATCAGAATCACTTGGAGGAGGGCTTGGTCAATCCCAAATCACTGGACCAAAGAGGTTTGCTTTCAGCAAGTCTAGTGTGGGGCCTAAGACTTTACTAACGAGTTCCCAGGAGTGCTAATTCGCTTATCCAGGGACCACCCTGTGAGATATACTGAGAAGGTGTTCAGATTTCGTCCTGAGGGCAATAGAGAGACAATACTGAGAGACAATAGAAAACTTTCTGAGAGAGATGGTCCTATCATTGGCTTTGGTTTACACTGTGAGATATTACTGGAGTATGGAAGTCTGGTAACAAGAAAATCAATTAGGGATAATTAAATATTCTAATTGAGAGATAAATGAGAGCTTCCCATCCAAGTAGAAACTGGGAGGAAGTGGAGCAGCTAAGAAATATTTCTGAAGTAGAAGCAACAGGATTTGCCATCCTCTTGGATTTGAGAGTTGAGAAAAAGAAAGAAATGAGGAATGACAGAGTAAGTCTTAGCCCAGGAGAATAAAAGCACAACAGGGGCATTAACTGAATCGTAGAGTATAAAACATTGGAGCACGTATCCAAAAGGAAGGGTAGTGTGACTTCTATCTCCAGCAATATTGCTTCATAGATGGTTTTTAAAACATCTTTGTAGAATGCTGGATTAAAAAGTAAAGCCTTTTTTAGGGCAGTAAAACACTCTATGTGATATTATAGTGATGGATATATGTCACTATACATTTGTCCAACCCGTAAAATGTACCACACAAAGAGTGAATCCTAGGGTAAGCTATAGACTTTGGGTGGATTTGATGAATCAATGTAGGTTCATTCTTGGTTAAAAATCTACCATTCTGGGGAATGGTGTTGACAAGGGGGAGGCTATGTGTGTGAAGAGGCAGAGGTATTTGGGAAATCTCCACATTTCCCTCTTAACTTTGTTTTAAACATAAAACTGCTACAAAAAAATAGAGCTTTAAAAAAACAGATCTTTTTGACACACAGGAGTGGCATGCAGTGTCAAATGCTACTTAAAGGTTAAATAAGATGCAGAAAAAAAAATTTTGGATTTGGCCTACCAAAAACTACTGTCTTCCTGGTGAAAATAGTTTTCCTCAATGGAGAGAAAAAAAGCCAAACTGTAATGAGTTGGGGAGTGCACGGGAGTTAAGAAAGCGGGCACACCAAGAGTGACTGCACTCTTAAGAAAGGTAATGATGAAGAAAAGGAAGGCTATAGGAACTTGATGAGATGGTTAGATCAAGAGAAACTGGTGCTGTTGTTTGAGGATATAAGAGGGATTTTTAGCATATTTGGAGGCAAATGCCAGTGAAAAGGAAAGATGTGAAATTCTTGAAATTAGATACAACTGATCAAGCAGGGCCCGTAAGTAGGTGGGAAGTATTAAGAGATGTGGGCCAGTGAATACTGCTTTGTCTGCTCTTGAAGCCCTATCCCATTTCCAAGCCCTATCCTACTGGGCTACTGTGAAATGTCTCAGTTCTCCTGGGAGAGTCTGTCCCTGCCCAACCCACAGTTATGCTTTGGTTCTGGAGTCACATGAAATGACATCAGGGGCTTCCAGCCACGCAGCAGTCCTTGCAATTACCAGAGTTCTCCCTTGACCTACTCAGTATGGCTCCTTCAGCTTTGGCAGGTCTTTGTTGGACCACCTTAGGAACCTATTGTGTTGCTGCCTCAGGACCCCTGCCAGGGCTCTGCAGAGCCCTCCTCTTGGGAATCGCCCCAGGTTTTCAAGCACTGCCACTAAACATGCAGATCCCTCTGCTCTCAGGATCCACAAGGCCGTGCTTCCTCTCCCTCAGCTTTGGGGACACTCTGTGTACTCTGGAGCAGCATTTGTTCGTTTGTTTTTTTTTCAAGGAACTCTATCTCTGTCTTCACATTACACCCCCCCACCCCCTCACCCCCTGCCTTCCTTCAAAACCTAAATTCTCCGAAAGTTTGAGGCTTTGAAGAAATAAAAGACAGAACGATTTGCAAGCCAATTCTACTTTCTGTCCTGCCCCTAAATTGGCTGAAAGGTTGGGGTGGGGAGTGGAGGACAGAAAGCACACAGAAAATATGGACAGAGGAATACTCACACACACACATGTGCACTTATATATACACATCATGTGCCAGCATGTCTACCACACGTTTTACATGAATTGACTCATTTAACCCTCATATGAGCATGCAGGAGAGATGGTGTTATTTCCATTTTATAAGTGAGAAAACTGAAGTTTAGGGAGATTATTTGTCCAGGTTTTTAAAAATAGTATATGGTAGAACTAAGAATTTAGCTAAGAAAATCTCATCTCCAAATCCATCCAGTTAATCAGTCCACTAACCTCTGCCGAACAATAAAGTTTCTAAAGATAAAATAATATGGACCTTGGGGCTGGCCCCGAGGCCGAGTGGTTAGGTTCATGCACTCCACTGCAGCAGCCCAGGGTGTCGCTGGTTCTGATCGTGGGCGCGGACATGGCACCGCTCGTCATGCCAGGTTGAGGTGGCAGCCCACACGCCACAACTAGAAAGACTTGCAACTAAGATATACAATTATGTATATCTTATCTTATGGGGGGACTTGGGGAGATAAAGCAGAAAAAAAAATAATAATATGGACCTTTGCACAGATCTACTGAAACAAGGAGCTTCAGAGAGGTCTGCCTTTTATTTATAGTCATGTAGATTTCAAAGACATAGTTTAGCCCCATTTCCCAGAGAAATATATAAAAATAAACTTTGACATGAATATAGCATTAAATGTTTTTTTGAAAATTACTGTCAACTTTAGACTTTTTGAGGACAGTGTTAATACTTCTATCTGCCCCCTAAATGCCTAACACATTTCCTATGAGGAGTAAATAATAACTGGTAATTTATGTTCCCACCTATAAATAGATCTGGGCATTTACTCTGCGAGGCTCCTACAGTGCTCAGGGGGCTAGATGTCATGGAGAAGAAAGACTAACTGTCCTGGGAAAGACGAGTCCTTAAATATTACTGCCAGGAAATGTTGTGCTTGAGACACCAGTACTTTTATTTTAGGGGCACTCTCAACTGTGTTAGTCACTCATACAGTGTACAGTAGGGGAGGCGGTCTGGTACCAACTCCAAGAAAAGACAGGGGCAGAGTGGGAACGCGTAGAAAATTGTGACGATCTTTTAGAAAAGGAGTTTGAATACATATATCAGATTAAAAGAAAAATTCCATCCCCTTTGACTAAGTAATTCTACATCTGAAAATTTAACCCTGATGGTCTTTCAGTGTGTCAACTTGGCTAAGTAAGCTGCTGTTGCCAGTTATTCACTAACACGGATATAGGTGTTGCTGTGAAGGTATTTTTTAGACGTGATTAAAGTCCATAATCAATTGGCTGTAAGTAAAAGAGATTATCCTAGATAATCAATAACTATCTGGATAATTCCATCAGAAATGCAACTGAGTTTTCCCAGAAGAAATTCTGCTTGTGGAGAGCAGTTTCAGCCCATTCCAGAGAGTTCCAACCTGCCCTTGCTGACAGCCTTACAGTTCCACCTGGCCGGCCTCCACATTTAGTGAGCCGGTTCCTTGGAATAAGTCTCTTCATATGTGTCCCCTACTGGTTCTGCTTCTCTGGTTGAACCCTGACTGATAAAGTAAAAGAAATAATTTAAAATTTGTGAAAGTTTCATGTGGTAAGATGTTCATGAGAGCATTTTTATAATAGTAAACTTAAGTGTGCAATATCATGGGATTAACTAAACTAATTATGGCACAGTCATGTGATGGATTGTTAATTCATATGTATGAAATTTTGGTAATATTATAGGAAAAACATGTTTAATTTGAAGTTGAAAATCCAGGATATAAACTATTTAGAGCATGGTCACAGTTATGTAGAAGTGTATAAAAAAGCCTAGAAGAGAACTTATGTTAAAAGAAGTTGCCTTTGGGAGATAGAACTACTTATTATATTTTAAACTGGAGAAAAAATAAATTTCAACCTTTAAAAAAATCTAGCAGTTTATATTAATGCTACACGTTCCTTCAGAATTAAGGACATTTCCAAATATACATAATTTAAAAACTACTGCTTTTAAATTCACTCATGATTTTTCAAAGGAATTTTGTGCTTTAAGACTTTTTTGCAATGATAATATTCCTACATAGTAAATAAACTTGAATAACTTTATTGCAAGCTTAGTGAGCTACTTGATTCTAGAACCAATGGCATAAATAAGATGAAGCCAGAAATCATAGTAAAGGAAGAAGTGAGCACTCTAAATTTTCAAATACTTTCAGTACTAAACTCTGACAACTTGCCTTGATTCAAGTCACATGTTGTGAAACATTTTATAGAGTGCCAAAAACTGCTTAACATAACTAGCACCATCAGAAAAATAAATACATAAAAAGCACAGATAAGATAGTTATTATGATTCTGTTTGGTGAACAGTTGCCTAAAATTAGATTTTGAGCTGGACATTTTTCTATCAAAATGAACCATAATTTTAGCAGTTGTTATAATAGGCATATATTTTAACACTTATACATCTGCTTCTATCCAAAAAAAATAATAATTACGGAAGCTTCTCACAACCCATCCTTCCTTCACTGCCATCGCTTCCCTCACACCCTGCCATCTGTGTGTGTTCCGGCCGCTCTATGCGTATGTATCTGAATGTCTAAAGCAAATACCTCTGGAGCAGAAACCCTTGTTTTATGTTATTTTCTGTACTTTATGTTGTGTGAGGACTTATCTTTTCTTATATGTCATGAATACATTTATTGTGCAAGTATGTGTGCATATTCAGCAGAATATTGATATTTCAATAGGTCAGATTTTTAAAAAATATATTTTAAAGGCACAAGAATGTGCATGCCAAATACAGGGTCAGCAGGTGTCCTTTTCTGCTTGCCATGTGTCTCTGGATCATGGAGTGACTCCAGGTTCTCAGATTTGAAAGGAGTCAAACTTTGGAAGATTGTCTCATAGAGCAGCGTTCAGGCTAGTAATGTCCTCAAATGCATCTGTGTACCTTCCTCCTCCAGCACTCCTGGGGGTACCAGCTTCTTTGAAAAACATCCTGGGGAGGCATGCTCTTTAGGCAGTAATCCTGAACTCTATGAGGTCATAATCATAATTTCATACAGAAATTTTGGAAGAAGTCAATAAACTTTGGCAATGTGCTATGGGCATATGAGAAAACATGTAGTGATCATGAAGAGTTGATGACAATTCTAGATTCTCTTCTTCGAGGCATCTGTTTTCATTTATATTCAGTTGTTCATCTGCTATTCATTCAGGAAGGTTTATTAGTAGCTTAGACATAGTTAAGCAGTTGAATAGTTGAATCTACATAGAGAGTTAATAACATAGTCAATGGTCAGGAAAGATTAAGGCAGAATTCATTATATGTATATATAAGCTATAGTAGCAGTTCCCCCTTTTAATTGTAGCCTTATTGTTCTTATTTGTCCTGGAACTCATTATGAATAACAATGTTAGTTTCTGAGGCAAGAGGCCATTCAGAATTCTTATGTACTGAAGCTGCGCAGTCCTGTGCCATGGAATAAGCATAGACTTTTATTCTGGAGCATGAGATAAACTCAGTCATATGTAAAGCATTATTTTCATGTTACGGCAAGTAAGGTTATTTTATTAAATAGAATACAAAATTTGTTTTTAAACAAAACACTTGGAGCACTTCAGCTATACCCTTAACCACTAGGGCTACACTTTGACTCTTATCAACCACTTCTCATTCACTCATTCATTCTTAAACAGAACACCAAAGGCACAAGACATGAAAGAAAATAATTGGCAACTTGGACTTCATTAAAATGAAAAAGATTTGCTTTTTAAAAAATGATATTAAGAAAACGAAAAGGCCAGCCAAAAACTGGGAGAAAATATTCACAGCACATGTGTCAGATGAAAAACTTGTATCCAGAATATATTAAAAACTCTTACAATTTACTAAGAAGACAAACAACTAAAGAAATGCCAAACAGTTTCCCAAAGTGGTTGTACAATTCGTACCAGCAGTGTGTGAAAGTCTAGTTACTTAGTAACCGTGTGATCTTTGGCCAGTCATGATGTCTCTCTGAGTCAGAAACAATGGTAGAATGCAAAAATAGTTCCAATGAAGCTCCTTCCAAGAAGTGGCGTTTATTTCCCCACTCTTTGAAACCTGGCAGGCCTTGTGACTTGCTTTGACCAACAGAATACACTAGAAATGAGGTTGTGCTAGTTCCAAGCCTGGGTCTCAAGAGGTCTTGCAGTTTCCACTCTGGGGCTTCTAGAACTTGAAGCTACCACGTGAAGGAGCCTGGGCTAGTAGGCTGGAGAATGAGAAACCTTGTAGAGGGAGGCACTGTGGTCTCAGCTAAGGCCTTTAGAGACGAGTCAGGCCCCGACTGACTCACCAGCTGATCACAAGTTCATAGAGCTCCGTCAGATCACCTCACCCAGTCAAGACCAAGAACAGCCAGCTAAGCCTCTCACAAAATGCTATCCACAGAATCAAGCACTAAGTTCAGGGTTGATATTTTAAGGCACTAATTTTGGAGGTGGCTTGCTAATTACAGTAGATAATTGATGTAAATATCTCATCAGTAAAATGGGATAATACAGGTATCCACCTACTAGCATTGCTGGCAGATTTAAATGAGATGATATACGTAATCCACTCTGCCTGATCAGAATAAGTGCTCAAATATGTTAGCAATGATGAGTGTCACTATTATTATTCGTGAAGATTGCCTTCTGGAGGAGGGGGCTTTTTCAACAGTCTGGCACTTCGTGTGGCTGATGTATTTTCTCGTAGCCTATAAAAGTTTCCACTTCGAAAAAATATTTACATCACGAACCACGGTGCTGCAGTCCTACTCCGCTGGCCGAAAATTACTCTTCCTGACAAGAGAGGTGGAGGCGCTTGCCCAGATGATGGCTGTTAAATTTAAACACGTTGCTGCAGAGAGAGAAGAAACTTCACGGTTCTTCTCCCTACTAATCTATCAGCTCATCCTCCTCTGTCAAGTTAAGTAAGTTTTTGCTTTGTGTGGCATCAAGTTGGACCAAGTCGATGTAAAGGATGGAGGGGGACAGTGTGGAAATAATGTTGTCAAGAAGACCACATAGAGCACGCTCGAGCAGAATATCTTGTTCACTACTGTTTCGATATTAGCTGGGACTCTTAACTACATTCCCTTCCATGTTACTACAAACAATGATGCTCATTGGAATATAACATTTGGAATTTTATTCCAACGCATCTTCCCTTCATGGTCCCAAGCCCCCAAATATAAAGATATGATTCTAAAAAAATAGATTCCTAAACCTACAAAGGCTGATCAAACATTAATCATTCTTAGTCTTCTCTTTCTTTTTTTTGCATAATTCTCAAATTTTTTACGAACTTTTTCTCAACAGTGCATTAACTGTTACACTAACAAGTGTTAATGTAGTTCCTGTCTTTCCCCGAAAGGACTATAAAACTGCAAGGCTTTCAGGCTTTAAGGCACGGATATAAATATTCAACACAGGTGTCTCTAAATCACCTTCCACAATCTCAAACGATGCTGCACTTGAACAGCTCTGGCAAAATGTCTTAGAGTGTCATCCATGTTTGTATCAAGTTATGTTACATCCAGAATAGATACATAAAATGAAGCAAAGCCTGCTGACATATTTATTTTCAGGAGAGTTCTGTCATGTGAACTTTATAATCATATTTGAAAATCCAGCTGTGGAAAGGTATGCATACCAGATAAATGGCTGTTGGGCCTTTGCCAGACCACAAAATGGAACTGCATGAAGTATAGAAAAGCTCTAAACCAGTGTCAGAGCCATTCATCCTTTCATGTTAGATCTTCAATTAACCACCTAATTTCTGTCAATGTCAATACGACAATGCTTTTTATGCCTATTAAAAATAAAGGAGATTATAACATTATTCTGAAATACCCCTAACAGTGATTTCTTTTCTGCCTTTTAAGAGGCTTGTCTTATCTAAAGTGTTTCTATAAATATAAATGTCCTCTGTGTCCAGTGTAATCAATTTTCCGTTTTTGGTAAATTCCAAAGAACTCTGCCCTCCACAAATGTCGGCTTAACATCCTGGTGGATTCATTCTATTAGCAAATGTATCAGTTAGAGAGGAATGTCTACATGTTTTCTAGACTTCAATTCCAGGAAGGTTATAGGTTCAATCCTAAGCATTATTTCCCTCTAATTAAAAACAAAATTGTGTTTATTACCACAAAAATACATTGCTTGAGCCAGAATTTATACATATGCTCAACTTGAATTCTTTTCTCTTTAAGCTGAGGCACACTCTGATTCTAACTCTATGTATTGAGCAAACATCTGAATCAGAACAGTAAGTGGTGTGATTAATGCACACATTGCCTGAGATCTTTGGCAGTTCAAATATGAAGCACATAAAATCTCTGCCACTTTGAGACCCAGACCATTTGGGGAGTTATTTTCCGTTTTAAATATAGTCATAAAGATTAAAGTGAATTTGATGAAAATGATATGGAAAAAAATTGTGTGTTAGCCATTTGAGGAGTCAATAAATGCACTGAATGGAGCCAAGATCTATTATATATGGTCTATGGAAATGTGTTTATAAGACGTGGTTGATGCAATTAATAGAATGAATCTAGAGTGTTGCCAATGTTGCATGTTCAAAGAGTAAGTAAGTGCTCTCCCCATTATTTCCTCCTCTTTCCATTGCCACTGCTTTCTTCTACTCCACTGAAATGAATGATATGGTTCAGCTTAGAATATATAATCAACACAGGAATAAGGATTTTAGATACCAGGCACTTAATTTATTTTCTCCCTATTGCCCCAGCTTATATAGAACACTGTGCCTTTAGAACCAACCCTACAAAAAATGTCTCATTTGTCCGGTTTTTTCCCTGCTGCTCTCACTGTTGAGATGTCTTAACTCCTACCTCCCTCAGCCAATGTTTTCCCCTTTCTCTGTTCTGAAGATACAACGCTTTAGCTATGTGTGGACTTAACAGACAGTGAAAGCAAAGTAAGGGTGGGCTACTTCAGTACTTCTTTAATGTTTGAGTTTTTCTTTAGTGATCTTGTACTAACTTTGTATTTTTACTAAAGTCGATAAAATATTTAAGTTAATGAAGCAGGTCTTCTATTTTAAGAAAGCATGTATTTTCCCACCCTCCATAACTCCCATTTACCATGACAATAAAATAATATGAAAGCTATAAACCCACATGAAGAGTATGGGTGAGGGGCTATCAGCAGAGGTTTTAACACATTTCTGGAAAATGGAAATCAGATGGACAAGAGTCGCCTATGTAGCAGGAAGGAAAGAGCCATCAGTTAAGATACACCCACCGAAAGAGCTGGACCTGAGGAGGGAGCCCGCTTTCCAGGCAGAACTCTGAGGAGCCTTTGCACTTAGTGAATGAGCTCCACCAAAACATCAGAGTACAGCAAGGGAAGGAAGACACAGGATCTAAGAAATAAAGACCAAACACAGGAGAGGGGCCAAGGAAAGTTCCGTGATGAATGGTACAGAGTAGGCCTAGAGAGCAGCCAGCCCAGGTTGGAGTCAGAGGATGGAGTACTCCATGTGGGAAAATTCTAGGAAGAAATCACAAAATGACAGATTAAAATATGATATAAACGTATTGATAGGATGGATAGAGAGGAATTACAGTACTATTTCTTCCTGTTTCATAATAGGTAGTCCAAAGATAATGCCAAAAGTAGAACAAAACAAATGAAAATTGTAACTATATTTTTTATAAATACATAGGCATCAGAAGAAACAGTTAAAACGTTCAAAGATTTTTTTTCTTCTTGGTAGTACAGCTCCGTGAAGAGCTATGGGGATAAGAAAGCTCTGCAATTGTCTTACTTTAATTAAAAAATTAGTAATAAATATCATGAAAGAATATAATTTATGTACTAATTAGTAAAGCTTTAAAAAATGAAAAAATTAAATTGTGGTGAGTGTGCACTTAAACAAAAACTCCTATAGAAGTGTATAACGTTTGTGGACATAAAGTCAGAAATAGACATCAGTTACCTTAATCACTGCATATCCTAAAAACATATCCTAAGGAAATAATAATACATGCCATCAAAGACTGACATGTAGAAGTGTTTATCTTGGCACTTTTTATATTTAGGAACTTTATAAACCAGCAAAATACACAATAGAGAAATTATTTAAAATATTATGGTGTTATGCCTGGAGGTTGAAGAAGGTCAAATATTTGTTGACCTTCTAGGAGAGAATATTTTATAGCTATTAAAATCCAGATTTTGCATTTGAAAACATATTTAATACATGGAAAATCCTTGTGAGTTCCATGAAAAAATAAAAGTTATACCTAAAATATAATCTACATTTTTAAATAGCTCGCACAATCTACATAAATACACACATAGACAGAAAAAAACAAAAATTTTGATAAACCAAAATATTAAGAAAGGTTATTTCTGGGTGCAATTTGCTCTTTGTACTTTCAAAAAAATTTTAAATGAAAATGAAATGAACATGCGTTACTTTGAATATGTTCAAAAATGAATGTGTTATATATTCAAAATAAAAATAAAAAGATTGTGTATCCTTACATAGTCATTTTATTAGGAAGTATGAAAGTTGAAACTATAGTAAGTGTTCTTATCTAAAAAATTTGGGGTTTACATATTCTTTTTGACCTAAGGGTAGAGGATGTTATTTGTAACTCATCCAAACTCATCTTTAAAAATTTAACAAGACAGTTCAGTAGTCTATTTTTACCATAAATCTATCTTGAGCAAGAATGTTGATAACCTGAAGGTTAACATATATTCATTAGCATTTTTTTTTTTTTACTAAATCAGAGAACAACATAATCCAAACAGTCTTATCCTTTTTATAAACCTAAAAGAAAAAAAAGTCACGGACTACCTTTTGAACTTTTTCCCTTGTTTCTCATAACATAACATTTTGAGTTCCCATGAGTAAAGTACATTCTTAAAGCCATAAAGTGTGAGAACATTATCCTGGAAGCAAAATGTTATTGTTAAACTACCAAATATATATTTAACATTGACTACTTTATAACTTTTATAACTTTGAAGATATAATATACCAAAACAATTTTAAAAAGTGTCAAAGAAGCTTTTACAACTTAAAATCAACTGAAACTGTACTCGAGGGGAAGGGCTAACAATTTTTCAGAAAATTTTTATGACTAACTCTTGTTAAAATGTGTAATTTTTTTGTGTTTGAGCAAAGTGCTTTCCTGTGTATTTTCCTACTCATCCTGATTCGCCTTCCTAATAAAATGGGAAAGTATAATTGCCATTACTCTCCTACATCCTAAGCTTAAATACTAATGGTTTGCCATAAATTTTTCTAGGTAACTTCAGATTTTAAAAGTCATTTTAATTTATATTGTTAAATGATAGTTTGGGTCTGGAAAGTTAAGAGGAATTGATACCTTCTATGTAGAATTTAATTAACTTGAGCTGTATAGTAACAAGATCTTTTACATGTGTCAAAGAATTATGATCAAAAAAAATAATATGTATTGAATAATTATTCTTTGCCATGAGAAAAGAATTAAAGAAATAAGTTTGATTTTTCCTAAAAAATTACACACAATTTTCTGGATACATCATTATCTCCATAAGGCCTCTAATATAATACCAGTATATTGGCTCATGCAAATGAAGAGCCCATAGGTAGATCTGGCTTTGGAAGAAGCTTCCCACAGCACTTCAAACACTATTGGCATTGTACCTTTTGAGATACTGGTTTCCTCTTTGGGTTCCATGTGACAGCTCTTCACTCGGGCACAAATAACTGTGTCAACTCCAGACTCACATTCGCAATGTACGCTGTACAGAGTGAGAGAAAGTCTCGCTGGTAGCTACTGTGGAAAAGGAAGAAAGTTTCTCTTTCCCAGAAGACCAAGCCCCTTGCCTACAATTGGGTCATCTGCTCATCTGTCAGTCAGTATCTGGGAATAGATAGAATGAGTTATAAAGTGAGTGGGCCCACTCCTGAATTCGCTCACTTAAAACTACACAGCTCAGAAAGGGAAGGCATGATTGCCCTTTGGGAAATTTGAGTAAATGCCCCAAAGGAAGGGAAATGCAACAGTGGACAGCAAATAAGTGTCTACTATAGCCATCACAATTATATAGATTATTCCATAATACTTATTGTTATGTTTCCTCACTTTTGAGAGAAAACAACCACACAAAAAACCAACTTTATGGTCTTTAATTCCATGACCAAAATGAACAATGCAACATGCTTTTGACTTGAAGATAGGTCTCAGATTGATGTATCAATCTGGTATTGTAAAGCCTGCCTTTTAATATTATTGGGAGAACAGAGAAGACAGGGATGGTCACATAAATTATCAGAAACCATCTTAGGTCATATTGAGAAAAAAGGTTGTATTTGTGTCCCTTAGGAGAACTTTGCGACACTACTGCCATAAAAATTATGATTGAAACTATGCAGATACGAAATCATTGTGGTAGACATTGAACTAAATTCCTATCAATCACATATAAACAAGCCTATCCAACAAATCAATGTATTTATTTAAGTATCTGGAATATAGGTTGGAGACTTTTTATTCTATTGGACCCATTTGAGGATAGGACTCTTCAAGAGACTTTCCACAGGATAATTGTCAACATTCTTTGGTGACTATCATCCATCCAAGACAGAAACATCCTTTATTTTCCTTTCCTTATCCAGGCAGTCAACAATTCTTTGATTCTATCCATCTCCTTAGTATTTCTCTGTTCTGTCTCCCCTTCATCTCCAGTGCTATTTCTTGACCTTCAGCCCTGTTTCTTTCCTGGACACTGTAATGGTTTCCTAACCAGTCCTCCTGCCTCCAGCTCTGTCCTCTTCTAATGCACCTTCTGAAACACGACCACAGTAATCTTAAAAAATGAAATTCTGGTCCCAATGGCTTCACATTGTTTCACAAGGTAAAGCACCTTAGGATGATATACAAGAGTCTACCTCTCCAGTCTCATTTCTCACCAATTGTTACTGCCAATTTTTCAACAATTTCGTGCAATGCTACTATGAATACTATGAATATTCTTATATTTTCTTTAAGTACTTGTGAGAAAATTTATCTAAGATACATGCCACAGTGTGGTCTTGCTAGTTCTTAGGATATGCATGTCTTCACCTTTAGGAGATTTTACCAAATTATTTGCCAAGTGGTTGTACTGATTGCACTCCCACCAGAAGTATTTAAGACTTTCTGTTGACTACAATCTTAACAAAACTTAATATTGTTCAACTTTTAGATTTTCTAAATCTAGTGGGTATCTTATCAGTCTATTTTTTTAATGTATATTGCTCATTCAGGATTCCTTTTCTCAGTAATTCCTACTGTCTTTTGAACTCTTTTCTATTGGATTGTTCCTATTTATTTATAGGTGTTCTTTGTATATTCTGAATACTAACCTGTTGCTTATTTTTATTGAGAAAAATTTCATCTCTGCTTTATCATCTCACAGTTTCTTTCTACGGAAACACTTTTTAAGGAATTCTCAAATTTTTATTTCAGTGATGAAATCACATGGGAATAAATCACATGAAAATAAAATTTACAAAATGAGAATGAAGTATCAGCCAGGATTCATGGGGGATGAGTGCAAGAGTTCCTAGTATTCCTCTTGGAATTTCCATGTTTTCTACTAAAGCCTTCCAGTAACTTCCAGAACCTCCCAAAGTTCCATGGTGCCCAATTTGAGAACTAGTTTCCTGGGCCAAAGTTTCCTGAACAGGGGAGGAAACTAAGGCTCAAAAAGGTTGAGCTACTTGCCCCAGGAACTCTGGTAGTGGCCCCCTCTGCCACTGCCATCAGGAAGGAAAGGTTGGGGAACTATGCTGGAGTGGCAGTGGGGCTCAGATGGTAGCCTCGATCTCAGAGGCCTTGTCCTCCTTCTCCAACAGGCTACTCCAGTAGTTTGGCCTCACAGATATGCAAGTTGAGGGCTTCAGTCAATGTTACCTCATATCTGACCTTGTACCATTGGCATCCAGACTGCCAGCTCACCTCATTCTCGTAAGCTCCACTGTGGATATAAGTGACATTAAACAAATAAGAGCACTGGAACTACTTTCTTCATGTGCTCCATTGGGTAAAACCAGGCATAGCAGGGAGTAGTGTAGAAAGCATGGAAGCAGAATGATCTGGCCAGTCTCCATTACTGGCAGTTTGATCTTTTGCCAGTTAAAGCTGAAAAGGTTTTCCAAGTTGCAGCTGGAAAAGGAGACCATCTCCAGTCCATAGAGAGCAGCTGAATAGCTCTCTGGAGTTGGAGGTCAGGCTTGACAGCCAAGCCATAACCCCAGCACTAACTCATGCCTCTTGTTGACCCTATGTCTGTCCATACGAACATCTAAATCATTTCCTGAGAGACACAAAGTGTATTTGTTTTGGAGCTGTTAAAACTCCTGTAACATGAATAACATTTTCTCAGACAGGTCCAGACAGTTGTCCCTCAGCATACCTACCTAGACTTTGTGGTCAGATGTCCAGCGGAATGGCAGGGTGGTGGTCGAGCAGTCATGAGCCCTAGCTGCATCTCCTTCACACGTACCATGGTTGCCCACACTGGTCTTAGGCCAAATGCCCAATTCTCATAGCCTTTAGGATTGGAATTCCCACATGGCCAGTTTTCTCTTCCTCTTTGGTGGGATTTCTGGGCTCTGTCATCTCTATGATTCCCTTTACTCAACAGATTGATGAGCCAATAAATTCCGTTTCATGCTTATGCCAGTTTAAGTTAAGCTATTTGTGCAATATATGCAAGATATTGGGGATATCTCCAAGTCCCTTCCGGCCTGACATTTGCAGAGCTACCTTCTATGCGAACAATCAATCCTCCAGAAAGCTACCATCTTTCCAGTCAGTAATTGAAGTATTTAATTTTAGTGTCAAATTGTCAATTTATTTTTTTCTTTTATGACTTGTGCATTTTGTATTTTCAAAACTCTTTCCCCATCCCTGTGTTATAATCTCTATACCAGGGCTTCCCCAACTTTAATATGCATATTTTTAAAACGCAGATTTAGCTCACAGGTGATGTTGATGCTGGTGTTCAGAGACCTCACTTTCATTTCTATTTTCATTTCATGTCTTTAATCTACCTGAAAATGATGGTGAATGGTATGAGGCTCCAAATTCATCCCCTGTGCATATTGATAACCAAGTATTCCTAGACTATTTACTCAATAATCCATCCTTTCCCCACTAATCAATAATGCATTATTTGCCACACATCTTATTCGATATAGAGAGTCTGTTCGGGGCTCTCTACTCTGCTCTAGCAGCCTAACTGTCTGCCCAGCACTACTACAATTGTTTAACAATTCTAATTATTGTTATAATTACTATAGTTTTATAAAAATTTTAAATATCTTATAGGAGAAATCCCCATCCCAATTTTCTTCCTCAAAATTGTCATAGTTATCTTTGGGGTCTTTCTTATTTTTAATCTTTACAATCTTAAATTCTGGGGAAAATAACATTGGAATTCATTGTAATGAAATTATAAGCTGGGTGAGAATGAACAGTCTTTATGAGTCTTCCTAACATGAAGACGGTATGTCTCTCCATTAATTTAGGTTTTTCTTTAATACTTTTACTTTACATAAATTTTATAATTTTCTACATGAAGTCCACATACATCTTTTATTATATCTGTTCTTATGTACCATTTATTATCTGTTCCTTTATATGTATCTTTTTCTTTCAGTAAATCTCCATTTATGGCTCCTCTATAGAAAAAAACCTGATTTTTAAATATTGATGTAATATCCTCAAATCCACCAAATTCTATTAATTCTAAAAATTTTTCTGCAGTTTATTTTGTCTTTTCTACATAGCTCTTCTCCTTGCTGAAAATCAGTGATAAAGAGAAATCTTAAAAGCAGCAAAGCAGAGTAAAAAGACAGATTCTGTAAAGGAACAAAGACAAAAGTGACAGAAGACTTCTCATCAGGAATAATGCAAATCAAGACAGTGGAGAGGCATCTTTAAATTGCTGAAAGAAAGAGTAAAAAACCTGTTCACTTAAAATTGTACAATCAGGAAAAACATCTTTTGAAAATGAAGCTGAAAGAAAGACTTTTTCAGAATTCATCACTTGCTAACTAATGAGAAAAGTTAAAGAAACTCCTTCAGACAGAAGGAAAATGGTATCAGGAGGAAATGTGGATGTACATAAAGGAATAAATAGCATCAGAAATGGAAAATATGTGGCTATATATAAAAGAGTTCTAAAAAATTATTTAAACCACTTTTAAAAATAAGGAATGTTTATCTTTTCTAGTTAGTGTTTTCATTTTCTTCAGATAAATATTCAGAAGTGGAATTGCTGGATCGTATGGCAGTTCTATTTTTAACTTTTTGAGGAATCTCCTTATTGTCTTCCTAGTGGTTGGTTGCAGCAATTTACATCCCCACCAACAGTGCACTAGGGTTCCCTCTTCTCCACATGCTTGCCAACGCTTATTTCTTGTCTTTTAGCCATTCTGATAGGTGTGAGGTGACATCTCACCGTGGTTTTGATTTGCATTTCCCTGATGATTAATGACGTTGAGCATCGTTTCATGTACCTGTTGGCCATCTGTATGTCTCCTTTGGAAAAATGTCTCTTCAGGTCCTCTGCCTATTTTTTAATTGGATTATTTGGTTTTTTGATATTGAGTTGTATGAGTTCTTTATATATTTTGGATATTAACCCCTTATCGAATATATGATTTGAAAATATCTTCTCCCAATTGGTAGGTTGTCTTCATTTTATTGATGGTTTCTTTTGCTGTGCAGAAGCTTTTTAGTTCGATGTAGTCCCATTTGTTTATTTTCGCTTTTGTTGATCTCGCCTGAAGAGACATATTCAAAAAAAGATTGCTAAGACCAATGTGAAAGAGTTTACTACCTATGTTTTCCTGTAGGAGTTTTATAGTTTGGGGTCTTACAATTATGTCTTTAATCCATTTTGAGTTTATTTTTGTATATGGTGTAATAAAGTGGTTCATTTTCATTCTTTTGCATATGGCTGTCCCATTTTCCCAACAGTACTTTTTGAAGAGACTGTCTTTTCCCAATTGTATATTCTTGCCTCCTTCTCATAGATTAATCAACCTCACTGCAGCATTATTTACAATAGCCAAGATTTGGAAGCAACCTAAGTGTCCATCAGTAGACGAATGGATAAAGATGTGGTATATATACACAACGGAATATTACTTGGCCATAAAAACGAATGAAATCTTCCCATTTGTGACAACACAGATGGATTTAGAGGGTATTATACTAAGTGGAATACAGACAGAATACTGTATAATTTCACTCATATGTGGACTCTAAAAAAAAAAAACAAAACAAATGAACAAATAAAACAAAACACAGACTCATAGATACAGAGAACAAACTGGTGGTTGCCAGAGGGGAGGAGAGTGGGGAAGGGCAAAATAGGTCAAAGGGATAAGAGGCACAAACTTCTAGTCACAAAATAAATAAGTCATGGAGATGCAATGTACAGCAAAGGGAATATAGTCAACAATACTGTAATAACTCTGTATGATGACATATGGTGACTAGTCTTATCAGGAAGGTCATTTTGTAATGTAGATAAATGTCAAATCACTATGTTGTACACTTGAAACTAACACTATTTTATGTCAACTATACTTCAACAAAAAATAAAGAAAGAATGTTTAAAGCAAAAATAATGACAAGGTCTTGTGGAATTTATAACATGTAGAAGTAAAATGTAAAACAAAAAAGGCTTTGAGGGGGAATGGAAGAATAATGTTATAATGTTCTTGTTATACTACTTATAGTAGTAGAATATTATTTGAAGGTAGCCAATAATGTCAAAAATTTATACTGCAAACCTTAGAGCAACAAACAAAACCCCATACTTAATAAGCCAATAAAAGAGATAAAATAGAAACATAAAAAATATTCAGTTAATGCAAAATAATGTAGGTAAAAAGGTCAAAAAAAAAAAGAACGAAGAACAAATGAGAAAAACAGAAACAAATGAGAAGGTGGTAGATGTAAACCATATCCATAATCAAATTAAATGCAAATAATCTATAATGAAATTAAATGCAAATGATCTACAGATTTTCAGATGGAATAAAAGAAGAAGACCAAATTATATATTGTCTTCAGGAGACCCACTTTAAATACACACACAAATACATTAAAAGCATAGTAAATAAATACCATAATAACAATTTCTAAAAGAAAGCTGAGGTGGCTATGTTATATCAGACAAAGCAGATTTCAAAAGAGAGGATATTACTAGAGATAAACATGGCCATTATCATAATGATAAAGGAGTCAATTTGTCATGAGAAAATAGTCCAAAATGTTTATGCATCTAATAGCAGAGATTCCAAATACATGATAGAACTGAAAGAAAAAACAGATTTTTTTGTAGCCTCCAACTACAATTATAGTTGGATATTTGAACACCTCTCTCTCAATAAGTAATAAATTGATCAATTATTATTAAAATTTAAAACTTCTGCTCTTTAGAATACACTGTTAAGGAAATAAATGGGAAGCCACAGAGTGGGGAAAAATCTTTGCAAAACATGTATTTGACAAAAGACTCTTACAACTCAATAGGAAGACCAACAACCCTAATTAAAAAATAGGGAATAGCTTTGAACAAACCTTCAGCAAAGAAGATATACAGATAGCAAACAAGTACACAATGCTCAACATCTTTGAGAAATGTAAACTAAATCTACCATGAGACAACCTTACAAGCTGTTTTAATCAGCTCCTATTCAGTGCATTGGTGAGGGAGAGATTCCTACTCTAGGGTTATGGGGATGGCTGAACACTTGACACCTAAAGCAAGACAGATGAGATCAACAAGAGTATTTAAGTTACATGTACGCACAGCCTGTGGGAGGACACTGTGTGCTATGCATGGCCACGTGGGGGTTGCACTTGGAAACAGTTAACAATTAGGGGTGGGAGGCAGGCTTTGTAGCATTATGAGGATGAGGTGACCCCTTTCTGCAGGAAGAAGTGATTGGTTTCTTTGAATAATTCAGCAGGTGGCACGGAACCGAAATCTGCTACTCAGGGATAAGCCTGGTCCCCTTGATAAGGAGGGTTGTTAGGCTAGGGAACCTTAATCATGAAAGTAGAGTTGGGAGGGGAATCTGTGAATAGGCCATGTGAGGCCCTCCTGACTTTACCAGATGTCAAGGCAGCACTTAATATAGAGCCTTAATTTTCGGCCTTACACCACACACATACCCACTAAAACACTGACAAAATCAAGTGTTGGCAAGGATGCAGAGCAACTGGAACTCTCATATGTTGCTGTTGGGAAAAGCAAAATGGTAACAGCTTCTTTGGAAAACAGTTTAGCAGTTTCTCATAAAATTAAACATAAACTTATGATGTGACCCAGCCATCCTACTCCTAAGTATCTACCCAAGAGAAGTTGGAACATCTGTTCAAAGACTTTTATTCTAATGTTCATAGCAGCTTTATTCATAATACCCCCAAACTGGAAATAACTCAACATCCATCAACTGCTGAGTCAATAAAGAAACTGGTATTTCCACATAATAATATACTACTCCGCGATATAAAGAAATGAAATACTAATACATACAACATGGATGAATCTCAGCAGTGAAATACTGTCCGATTATGTTTATATGAACTCCTAGAAATGGCAAAACTAAAATGACAGGATGAAAATTAACGGTTGCTAGGGGCCAAGGATAAAGGAAGTGAATTGACCGCAAAGGGGCATGTTCTATATATTGATTAGGGTGGTGGTTACATGAATGTATATATTTGTCAAAACTCTTTGAATTATGCATGTAAGTTGGTGACCTTTATTGTACATAAATTATTCCACAATAAGGCTGATGAAAAAACATGAGGGAAAAAACTCTCAAGGCCTTAGGTTCCTACTATCAGCAAATTACCTCAGGGCAGCTGCTGCTTTAGGCAAGCTTGATACTCTGCACTTCTGTTTCCTTCTCTTTTGGCCCTTAGGAATTTCTTGGGATAAATATTTATTGTATTATCTCTAGAATGTTTGACGATCTGTTGTAAGAGGTTTTTATTATTTAATATCTCATTTTCTCTAAAAATTCGCTGGTTTTTAGTGCTTTAAATAAGACCTAACGGCTTTTTTGTGCAAACTTTAAAAAATATGGTAGTTCATACAATTTCTTCACTTTTTTTATTGGAAGAAACTCATTGTATTAAGGATCAAAATTGTTAATGCTTACAGTATGGAGAACAATTTTTAAAGTTACTAACTTGGAAATTAATGCTACATACTATATTCTACATTTAAATATATCACCAGATAAAGAAATGTAATAAAATATCTAAATAAATAGTTGATGTTAAGTTGAAATTAATTAAAGATGTTCAATTTAGAAATCAGCAAAAGTTGCCTACAAAATTCAAATTATATAGTGATATGAAAGGTTTGGAGGGTGTCTTAAACGTTTGTCCATCAAACCCACAAAATGAATTAAGAATGTTCTGCATCCCAGGCACCGTGCTAAGCAGGCAGGATACGTTAGTAAACAAAGCTCAGAATCTCTTCTCACGCGAAGCTTACAGTTTACCAGGGAGGACAGACCTTATGCAAGGATTGCAAATAGTGGGTTCAATAATGTACAAACATCAATGAAGGCAAATTACAGGGTGCTTTAATAGTATGTTACAGGGAGCCTCAGCTATGCTGGGGAATTAAGGGATGTTACCTGGAAGAATTTAGGTTTAATCTGAAACCCAAAGTTGAGCAGCAGTTAGCCAGGCACAGTGTAGAGGACAGGAAATGAACAGCAGGGAATAAGGAATATTTCTGGTAGATGGAACAGTATTTATAAGGTTGTAGAAAGTCTAGCACATTCAAAAACTGAAAAAGCACAGCATATGAAAAGGGAAAGTGAGAGAGAACAATGATTCAAAAAATGTTACAGAATTGAGAAAAAGATAAATGGAATATCAAAATGCTTTTAAATTTTAAATATTTTTATTTTTTTAAATGTTCGTTAAAGTTTTCAGCTGTGGTAGTGTTTTTAGTTTCCTGCTTTGAATATCAACAGACTAACAAAGTTCAGAATTTGAAAACACAAATCAGATGCTAGATAAGTAAGTCGAGACTGACTTACAAAGATGATGACAAGGCTGAGAGAAGACCGGGCCTGGGTGAAGTCGATGAACTCTTAGTGGTTTCTGCCTTCCTTTCCTTTCCCTCTCCTCAGATCCAACCCATCTATCGATACTGCTTCCTAAATATTGTATTGTTTAAAATTTAAGATACATTTTTCTTCCCTATTTTAACTCTTCTCAGATTGGGTTGTCCTTAAGAAACGGGTTTTTTTAAAGTTATTAAGACCATATATCACTGAATTTTAATTTAAATGTTATATATATATACGTCCTTAATAATCACTTTCCATGTTTTCAAAAAGCTGACTCTGTGATATAATACTGAGAAGTTAAGATATATGCAGAAGAAGATTGCTCAGTACACTTAGGGTAATATAATTACGGTAAAACACTAGGAAATTTCTCAGCACAAACATAGATATTTCAAAGATAGAAGATATTTATATGACCTGTGCGTGTTTAGTGAAGGCTCATTACTGATGAGACACCAAACATCATTTTATACAAAATTTACACCTAATTTGGGAGGAAGGACGTTTTAACTCCTAGTTACACATAATTCAACTGAGTAAAAAAAAAATCTTTTAATTAAATGTATGCAAAACCCTAAACTATCCACCCAAAGGCGCTAAAGAGTCCAAGACAGTGAACATGGACTAAAAATTTGTGTGTATTTAGATGAAAGCAATTCAAAAGAATCTGAATTTGAAGGCTTAGATTCAAATGTTGGTTATGAGAAAAAGCAAGAGGTGTATAAATATAAACTCGTACTGCTCAAACTTAAAGTACCTATGACTTACTTTGGGGTTTTGGTATAATACAGAATCTGATTCAGTACGTCAGGAGTGGGGCTCAAGGTTTTGTGTTTCTAATAAGATTCCAGTCCAGGACCAATTAGGCAAGGTACTAGACTAAACTTTAGTTTACTATTCTCCCCATCACCCTATGCAGACACTAAATCGAAGACAGTTCTTAAATTGGATTTAAATTTACCTTCTTCTTATTTAAGAAAATAGTCATAAATTGAAAGAAATACATTTTCTCCCAAATCCCATAATTTTCCTCCATCTCCACTGCCACCTTAATCTGAGTTACCCTTTACCATGTAGCCTCCTAACTGGTTTCTCTACCTCTAGTTTTACCACCTCTTATTCATTCTCCAAACTAAAGAACTAAAATAAATCCTTCAAAAACTCAATCTGGTTACAACATTCTGCTGCTTAAATTTTTCAATAAATAAAACACCAAGTGCCATGGGGCCTGTATACACTGCCCACAGTAGCCACTGTGCCCTCCTCCCACACCTACACACACACACACACATGACATTCAGTGAACACCAGTGAATTTCTTTCAAATGACCTTCCTCTCAAGCCTTTGTTCATGCTAGTCTTTTTGTCTAAACCTTCTTCCCTGGCTATCCTTCATGCATCCTTTAGGACTTAGATTAACCTCACTTCCTCTTAGAAGCCTTCCCTCCATCTCAGATTAGTCAGATGCATCAAACTTCCTTTTTAGTACTTACTAGACATTGTTATTGCTTATTTAACTGTCTTTCCTGCTCAGCTGTTAACTCAGTGAGAACAGGAACCATGTTTATCTTTCTCTGCCTATGGCCAGCGCATGGCACACTGACTGGCAGCTAGTGGACACGTCAATCACCTTTCATTCTAAATGCATTCATTAATATACTGACAGGGTATGATGATCTTTTTCTAGAATTTGTGCTGATTATATCTCTCTTCTGTCAATATATTCCTTCCTCCCACAGAAAAGATATAGCATGACTGACCAGGCCCCAGCTTTCAACTTGATAAAATCTTACTTTTCTGGAAAACTTGATTATAATTTATTTGATACTCATTGTCAACAAATAATAAGTACCACTTATTTTGCAATGAATAAATAAACAATGTTAGGCACTAGGGGAAAATAAATATGGGAAGAAGACTGAAAACCAAAAGGCAGAACTAATGGAGATTAAAGTCATATAAATAAACAATAGCTATGAAACTGGTATAAAAATCAAAAGTATAAACAAGACGCTAAATTAGCAAAGACACAGAGCATATATTCGGCTTCCGTAGTTGAGAAAAGCCTCTCCAAGGAAGGTACAGTGTCTTTGAGGATAAGCAGAAATTTGCCAGCTGGAAGGGAAAGTCATTCTCGGCAAAAGAAATAGTGTACAAAAGCACAATTTAAAGAGTACTATGTGTAAAGACTCTATAGAATTGTGGGAGATGATGCTGGAAAGGTAGATGAGACTTTAAAAAAAAAAAAAGGGACTTTGTTCTCCAAGGTGAGAAGCTTGGGCTTCGTTCAGTAAGAATAAGAAAAACTCAGATACATTTCAAACAGAAGCGTGGCATAATCAAAGGAACGTTTCAAAAAACACACTTCATAGCAGCGTGGATACACTGAAGGAGGCAAGACTACAAGCAGGAAGATGAGTGAATAGTGCAAGCAAAGAATGAGAAGAGGTAACACAGCGGCAATGGGAAAGGAGATGAATGGACAAAACAGTATAAAGGATAGGACTAATTAGGAGTAGTAGTCATTTCTGGCCAAGGGAGACTCTGTGTCCTGTTCTTGATAGGTCACTAAACAAACAGAAAACAAACCACCTGGATTAGGACTGATAGAAGCTAATGCTGCCTCATCAAAGTGTCGGATGGGAAAAATGAAAAGTGAGTCGGTAATGAGTGTTCTAAAAATGATCAATCCTGGCTCCACTCTAATTCAAATTGAGAGAGTTTACATTTATAACTACCAGTAACTAGTCCATAGCTTACTTTAAAACTTTTTTTCATAAATATCCTAACAGTGCTCCATTCTTGGAGAATCTCAGAAGTTTCAGACAGCAACAGAACAAAAGAAGTAGAAACGCTGTCTACTGAGGACCCAGAAAGAAGGAAACTACTCGGGGTAAATTTTACTGGTAAAATTGAAAAGTAAGTGGTGGCTTAGGGTCCAATCCATAGGGGCAATCAAAAGACATTTAAGAAACAGGTACAGAATAATGCTGGTGTGTGTATCCACAAGTGTCTTTCAGGATTTTACCACCAAATGAATTGAAAAGCTACACCCAATGATTTAATAAGTTGATTGTACTCCAACTAGATATCAACTTAAGTGAACTGCAGGAGTGCATCTACAAATTAGGACTCATCCCAAAATATTCAGCCTCCCCATCACTCTAATTCCCACTGTCCCACTCTCTTGGGTAATTAATATTGTGATTCTCTCCTTTTTATTTTCTTCTTAACACCCATCAATAATATAAAATGCAAATAATTTTTACATTTGGAATACTTATTGAATAACTCCTCTGTTCCCAATTTTAAAATGTTTGGTTGAACAATTTGAATTAAAAAATAATTTTTTAATCAAATTAAAATTTTTGATGAGTGATTTAGTGGACTTCAGGGAGAAAAATGACAAACATGGTCCCCATTCCTAAAGTATTAGAAAGAAAAATCATGATAAAATGAATATGGATTTTAAAATATTCTCCTCCTCAAAATAAATTTGCATGTTCTCAAGGTTGCTGCTGCTGTCAGTACTGGTTTTCTAGCTTTCTCCTGTCTGTGAGAGGTATAAGAAACCTGCCATTTTCACTAGAAACATTAAAGCTCAAGTGATACAACAGTTAAAAGTTTTAATTTTGTAGTTCAATTTTAAAGTTTCACACTACCCCCACCTCTTCACTCTCTCTACATCCTTCAGTTTGAAAGAAAGAGGACAGACGAACCTAGGGATTGTTAAATGGTAAAAATTACATCTGTAATGTTACTTGAGCTCAAAAAGTGTTGTAGTTTGTAAAACTGACAAGGGTCTTTTACTTTTTAATGCTTCCCCAAGTGCCTGTCAATTATATAAAGCTGTGAGTAATGAACAGCATAAAAGCCAGTTCCAAAGTCTTTATTTTTAGGAAATATATTACATGTTAAAACATTACATTAAAAATACTAGAGCAAAACAAACAAAATACAGAACTACTTTTTCCAACTTAATAGTCCTTAGCTCAGTCGAGAATTTTCAAAGAGTTGATATTACTTCTTTTTAATCTGTACTGACTAGTATTTTACCCTATGCTTTCCTTATAACGTTCCTAGATGATCTCTATCCAGACCCATTCACAGAGGATAGTACAGGCAGGGCAGCACAAGCCGCTGGTGCTTTTGTTGGTAGTATAATAAATTATCTTTTATCCAGCTTACGGGAGAATTAAGGGGATAGAATTAGTGAAAATTCCAGTTAACTAAGGTTTAACTATGTAGCTCCAACTAATCTCTCCAGGGCTCCTCTCCCTCACTTTCTCAAGACCTTCAAGTTAATCAAAAGGGGCGGGTTTATGGTTACAAGCCACTTATCAAATTGCCTAAGAGAGAAAACATACCTTTTCCTACTATTTCTAAAAGAATTAGAATAACAAATAATTTGGCTATGTCTTCAAAAACTTCAACAAAGTCAAATTTGCTTTCTTTTTTCCAAAGAAGTCTAGTAGTACAGTGAGATTCTTTGTAAGTGTTAATGTGTGGTATTATTATGAGTTGATTTTATTAGTTCCTGTTTCAGTTGTTAGATAAAAATATAAAAGAATTTGCATCCTAAATCTCCACTTTATAAGACATCTTTTACTAGATACTTATATTTGCACACTGTATGTAAATTAGGAGATTAAAAAATATTTCAAATCATCTAATTGTGTGTATATGTACACTATATAAAGAAAAAAGAGGAAGTGAAGAGACAGAGAAAAGGAGATTTACTTTTTCTTCTGTGTTGCACAGGAAAACTTCAAAAATGCTTTTAATAATTGGAACTGAGTCTTTCAAAAGGGGAAAATCATTTGTTTTAATAAAAGCTAAAATACTGGCATATGAACCACAAGGTGGTGCTACAATTCCATGCTGGTAATGACATTTTAGACGTTAACTGATGCAGTTTTTTCTTTTGTTAACCGTAATCTCTTGATTTTTACAAATTTTTTGTAATTGAAAAAATAAAGCTAACTGAATTCATTAATTCTAGAAATGTTTACTGAAACTCCACTAAATTGAAGATCGTATCCTAACTTCAAAAGTTCATAATTTTAAAGTCTAATGACTAAACATGTATTAGAATACTAAAAATGTTTCCTCAAAAGTAATTTCCTACTTAGAATTTTAACAATATAAATGTTCATGTTATAAATAATAAATTACATATACATAATATAAACAAATGAATAAATACAATCAGATGATCTAAATAATAATACAAATGAAAAAATATTTTTCCCTCCAAATAATGGAATCAATTTTAAGATTACCCAGAACTATTATTACCTTTTTTACTTATAAAGTTATAAAAAGATAATTTATGTAGTAATTTAAAGTGAATTTCTTTTTTCTCTTGATTTAATTTCATCTAAGACATTTTCTCTTTCCATAAAAAATATATAACTTCCCATCACTTACAAAAAGCAAAAAACATCACTGTGTTTCTTGTAATACTGGACGGCCGCCATGTGTGTCTGTGCTGCTGGTCTTAAAATGTGTTACAAAGTAGAGCACTAAAATACTCAACACACTTTCACAGTCAACTTCCCGACCTGCTTCCAAATACAAAAGGAGAATCATACCCTCACTTTCTTAGTATTTACTGAAAATGTGTTGCTGTTTTTGACAAAGCGTGAAATCATTGTATTTTTGTTTTATTTAATTTTCAATGAGAATTTTTAACTTTTCATTACAATATATTCGTCAGCACAGATGGCAAGACCGTATGTGCGAGAGCCTCCTGGGTACAATACGCAAGTCCCAGGTGGAGTGTTTCCAACAGGATGTGAACCGGGGTCCTCAAGCCTGTACTTTAAAAAGTAGATTACTTAGCCCACTGCCAACAAATGTCAACACCAAAATACAGTGCTATAATGACTTCACTCTGTAAAAGAAATGCATTGGCACACAGGTTTTCCTAAGAAAAGTAAAACAGAGTAAAGCAGTATAATCATATCATAAAACATTAAATATTTATTCAATATTGAATGAAAAAACTCATATACCAAATGGAATTCCAATTCTTAATAAAAATATTGCCATATATTACAATTTATAGAGAATTCTTAGAATATACAACACATACAATAGCCAAAGGCCTTAAGAAGTTCATGCAGAAAATTCTATAATTAGTGATTTGAACATTTCAGTAACTCTGCAGTTTCTTCAAACCTGAAATATAATAAATAAATAATATATTAAGTAAATAAATAATTCATAGTGAGGCATGGGATGTAAGTTGTTGAAATTATGCTTTTGAGCCTAAAATAAATTTCAATATTTTTCTTATTTAAAGGTATAGTTACCGTTAATAAATTAAGTATACCATGGTCAGAGGGGAGCAATAACAACTAGAGTCAATTATGAGTCTAATTCTTGGAGCATAATATTTCAGTACTTCTCAAATTTCAGAAAAATATTAAAGTTTTTTAAAGTGGTAGGCAGCATAACAATCCTATACAATTTCATTTCATATTTATTTTCAACTGCTCTTTAAAAACTCATACATAATTCTATATTGTATTAGATAAAGGTATCATTTTTAGTATTACCTTACCAATAGTTTTCTGAAAAAGACTAGCAATACTTTAACAATACTTAAAATGTGTCCAAACCATCCATCTACATATATCATATAGTATTTTGATAAATCTCTTATCAAAAATAGATAATACTCTTTAATTACCAACCAAAAATATCTCTGCACTCTTTAATCCACAATTAATTCCATAAACAGTGTTTTACATCACTTGTTGGAAACCGAAACAGTGGCTCATCTCACAAACACGTAACTGTAGGTGGATTTATCGCGCTGGAGCCCTGAAGGAAATCCCACAGCTGACTGAGAGACCTTTAAGGTTTGAAACACATATGCACATTCTGTGTATACTGTAATCCAATACAATTCCCTATTGAGAAATGAATTTCTGTTGCCCTTTTCTGTTACTTACATTTTTTTCATCCTTTCCATTTTCTGGATTGTTGTTTCCTTTAATTTAAAAAGCAACAAATTTAGGCAATTTCTCAAAGTAAACCATCATCAAAGATGGACCATGAAAATATAAAATGCATGAACATATAAAACAGTCTAAAACGTTGCAGTAAGTACTGTTTACTGATCATGAAGAATTTTCAAGAGAAACTAAGATTTACAGTTTCACTATTTTTCTTGCCATGGTATCTACAAGTCAATCTAAGGCTTGCTTATTCTCCTGAGCTTAGAAAGGAAATCATCTAAGCAGTTGCCAGTTTTTCTTACCTCTGAAATGTCTTTCAAACCACAGTAGTTAAGAGTTGAGGCTCTGGGAGTTGAATCTGACGACACTGTACTATAGCCAGAGGACAGAGGGATACTTGCTTGCCTCTCCTTTTTGCTTTTTCTATCTGTGGAGAAATTAACTTTTAGGTTATCCTTTCCTGTCATAGTGGAGTCAAATTTCTAAAAATGTTATGTATATATAAGAGAAACAAACATTATTTTAATATAAAATGGCTACAAGTATAAATCCAGATGAGTTTTTAATATTCTTTTAAGATAATGACTTACATATGGAGACCTAAGTGTTAAAAATTGACCAATAAAAATTACAAAAGGTAATGTTATCTCTATCACGGTAGCAATCAATTGAATAAGTAGGCAAGTTAATTTATTTTTAAATATAAACTACTGTCTCATGTATATTCTTTTCTTAAAATAGTGGCAACTATTACTAAAACTGACTACATATACTTTTAACTCAAGAAATATTCTATCCTGAGTTGATGTGCATGGAAAAAATAATGCTTAAAATTCAGGATTCACAGATTTCTTTTTCTAAAGAACTGAACAACTTTCCATTTCCAATATCCTGATATTATTCACTCAACAAAACGATGGCAAATCTTTCCTACAATTGAATCAATTACAGAACATCACAGATAAGACATGCTTCTGTTGAATCAATCCCATAAGCCCTATGTTTTAGTTATGGTACATTTGGCTGCAAAAACAAGGCCCCTTCCCAAAAAAATCAGACACCCATTTAAACTGGTTTACATAAAGACAGTTTTATTGTTAAGCCTACACAGACAGCCTCAATTAGGGAACAGAGTATTACCACATGAGGACTGAAACAACTAAAAAGACTTTTACTTTCATTTCTCATGGAGCTACAGGTTTTGCCTCCTGCTCTTGCCTATTTGCTCCATTCCTCTACTTACTCATCAGCATGACCTTGGACAAAACGGCCAGCCTAACCCAGGCTCAACATCATCTGACTGACTCACTCTTGGTGTCCTTATTCCAAAATCCTAAGGAAGACAAAATGATTGAACTCAACTCCCTTTGGCTGGTATTCTCTGGATTAAGTGTCTATTCTTGATCCAATTAGCTGAGCTCAGGGATCAGGATCACATGATACATTTTCAAGACTAGCAGCTACACCCAATTCTTCCAGCAGGGGCTGTCAGGAATAGGTAATTTCAAGGAATAATTTGAATCTAGGCCAGAACCATATCTACTATGCCCTAATCTTGAATTATTTTCTATGGATAGAGACAGGTGTCCTGTCCAGGTGCTGAACATTTTTTATGCCATTCAAAAATAGGGAGATCCCAGGATAGGCAACAAGGCCTGCGAAGACAGACAGAATGGAGGGCTGGAAATGGAGGTCCCTGCTTTCTAGACTTTCAGATATCTATCTAGCCTTGTTCAAGGGAACATCTCATGGGTGGGAGAAAGCAGGTATTAGGCAGGTTGGGGGACTATTCAGAAAGACAGTCATATAGGGCATCCAGAGGTTATAGAGCTGGGCATATACAGAACACCAGACATATTTAATAGCCAGATCAGTTAAGTGCATATTATTGTCTGTGATAATTCTTCTTATTGCCTTCATGAGCCTTTAGTAAAGTCTTCCTAGTTAAACACAATGGTTTCTTAGCTTTGCTATGGGAGATTGAGAAAGAACTGGTAACTGAGTTCAGGTTGGAAAGGAAAGGAAAGAGTAGTGGCCCCTGAAGCCATTGTTACAGAGTTTCAGAGGTGATTGCTAATAGATCCCTGTGAGGAAAGGGGATCTCTAAGGTATGGGACACTAGATTTTCCAGACAACTCTCCCCATATGACCATTAATCTTTCACTGCCAACTTTGGGGGATTATGACCTTATTTCATTAAGAGAACCACTTGGGTCCTTTGCCATTTAGTTATAATTTGTAAGCCAATCCCTCCAAATCAAAGGCCAAATATATATCCAACTGATTTCTGGATATTTTAAGTATTTCATTTATAACTTAATATATTCAAAAGTGAACTCATTTTCCCCAAACTTTCTCCTTCTCTTGAATTCCCTGTTTCATTAAAGAGCAACAACTATCTACCCAGTCACATGAGTCAGATACAAGTGGTCAGTCTTGACTTTTTCCTTCTCCTTCACCCTTTTTACTTCTACCAGTAATGAGAGCCTATCAATTCTAACATTTAAATATCTCCCAAATAAACTATGTCCTCTTGATTTTCACTATCATTGCCTTAGTAGACACCCTCATTATTGTTTTGAAATAATGATCACTGAAATATACCCTTCAAATTACTGTCTTTGCATGTCTTACTTCCCTCTAATTAATCACTATTCTGCTTTTATGATGATCTTTCTGAAACACAAATCTGATACTAGGCTTGCTGAAAATCTTCCTATGACCTCACGGACTCCATGATTTGGCCTTTCTACTCTTCTGCTTCAACTTCCTTTATGTGCCCAACGTACCCTTCCTACTAGTGATACTGGAACAAATTACATTCTCGTGGCACCAAAACTTTATTAATATTTTCAATTCTGTGAGGAAAAAGGCACAAAACAAAATAAAAACAAAAGCAGCCCTGACAGCCATGTCCTGCCTAGCAATTAACACCAAGGTCATTGCAGCCCCCACCAAACATAATAGAAAATCAGCATCGTGAGGTCACTTCATTACTTGATGAAATAGAAAAAAAAAACTAAAGACTATTCTGTCATTGAACACAAACAGAACAAGGACACCATGTAACCACGCAAATAACCAGCTATTGGCCTCTCTCCACTAATATGAGTGCTTCTTTTCCATTGAAAATTTCAGCTCCGTTTCATTCTTATTGTCAATCAAATTGCTCCTGCTTCTGACAGCAAAAGAACTTCTTTAAACTGTCTCCAAAATCACCCAACATAAGCCCAATCCTTATAATAAAAGCCTCTCCTAACTCATTCTGACAGAAATACAGAGACACCGTATAGTTCCCCATGGAAACACTGTATTCCTAATAAAGGGAAAATGGATCTGGACCTTCACAAAAACCATTCCCAATTCAACATGATCCTGAGATCAGATTGGTGAATTATCACTCTCAACATTCAAAGGAAATCAAACTCTGTGCTTCCTAGTAGCATGTATATGTAAGGTGTAATGTATAATGCTTTATAAATTTGACTCTTTTAATTGATAATGGTCAGAGTATAAAGTTTTTGAGACCAGATATTCACCTTATTTATAACCTATAATCCATTTCAAATAGTGACCCATCGGTTCATCACCCTGAGTCCTAGCATGGTGGCTTAAACTTGGCTATGTGTTTACTAAATGTGTTAAAGGTATGTTCTGTAATAATGTTAGATAAAAAACAGTACACCCAAACATGCAAACCCAAACTTGGAAAAGACGATGTTTTGCAAATAGCAGGCATTCAGCATTCTTTCAGTGCATAAAAATTTGAGCTTTACCATATACAGATACTGGAGATAGAAATATAGATGTACTTTCTGTCTGCTAGACAGACCGTAAGATAAAGTTCTTGCTGTCATGGATCTTAGAGTTTAGCTTTGAAATGTGCTGAGTAAATGAATGAAGGATATATGAAAAAGTCAACATTTTATCAAATCTGAAATTTGTAGTCTATAATAAATTGAGTGCCTGAAATAGCATCTCAAAAAATTATATTTAATAACCTAATCACTGAAATCATTCTCTGTGTAATGAAACTGGCATGTGCACTAAATACGCAGTGATTAAAAGAAAACTTCAGAGCTAAGTTGCCTCGATTCAAATCTGTTCCATCATTCAATAGCCGTGTGACTTGGCACAGTTATTTAATCTCTCTGTACTTCACTTTCCTCACCTGTAAAATATGGATAATAATAGTACTTACGTTGCATAGTTGCCTTGAGAATTAAAATTGTTAATATAGCAGTTAGAATAGTGCCAGGCACACAGTTAGCACTATAATGTGGTGGCAATGGTGTTACTAAATTGTTATATATGTAGTAGTTGAAAAATTTAATGACATTAAACATCTGTAGACTTTGAAATTTAACTTCATTATGTATTCTCAATTGGACAAAATACATCATCTACAAATATGATTTAATTACAAACAAGAGATAAAATTTAGACTTTTGTCTTTTCAGAAACTGTAAGAACCAAAAAATAAAAGCTGTCACTGAAAAACAGCCCAGAAATCTTATCCTTGCTGCTCAATCACACTGAAAACGTCACTAGCCTAGTAAAGTTAAGTGACATGGAGAAGACCTGTCCTAATTTTAGATCCTTCTTATTTTATGATCATCAGTGAACTGTTCAAATCCAAGAGGTCTTTTGTTTTTTTTTTTTTTTTGAGGAAGATTAGCCCTGAGCTAACATATGCCGTCAATCCTCCTCTTTCTGCTGAGGAAGACTGGCCCTGAGCTAACATCTGTGCCATCTTCCTCTACTTTATAGTGGGACGCCTACCACAGCATAGCTTGCCAAGTGGTGCCATGTCCGCACCCGGGATCCAAAACAGTGAACCCCAGGCCGCCAAAGCGGAATGTGTGCACTTAACTGCTGCACCACCGGGCTGGTCCCTGCAAGAGGTTTTTTAACACTTTATAGGTCACTGACAAATGTGTATTCTTCTCTTACATATATTAGTTACATATGTGAAAGCTATACTTAAATTTAAATTAGAAACTTTGGAGGTCCATTTTTATTATTCCAGAGCACTTTACAATTAAAAGAGTAAAACATCTCCAAAAGTTTGCAATTTTGTACACTGGAATTTATTCAACCACTAGGTCATGTAAGACACGTAGGCTGGCTTTTTTAGCAATTTTTGTCTTCGGTAATCTGTTCAATATTTTCTTTGCTCTTAGGAACTTTGCAGCTTCCAAAAAGATAAGGCTTGGTGACATTAGAATTTCCAAATACCTATAAAAACCATTTTTCTGAAAACTCCTTACCATATCACCAATACCAATATCGTAAGAACTTACCAGGCTTCAGAATATCCATGTCACTACTAGAAGAAGCGTAGTCTTCATTAGCTTCATTAAAGTCTACAAAGTCATCATTCTGGAATAATATAGTTTAGTATTTAGAATAAAATGAAAAAAAAAGTTCTCATTTTTCATTCTTACTGCTAAGCATAAAATATAAAGATGACACGATAAATGTTGAAATATTTTTCATTATTTTATTTATAAAGCAAAACATTCTCACATACAAGAAATCATCTTTTAAATGTGGAAGCAGATAGTAATCTTCTTGAATCTAGTAACTTTCTAGGAAGGAAAGACAGACTAGGATCAGAAACTAAAATCCTGAGTAAAGCAAGAAACAAACTTCTCAGATTTGATGAGGCAGTGGCACATTTGGGACCTGTTTCTATGAAACTTGCAATTTGATTAAAGCAAATGAGCAAGAAAAGGAAGTTATAATTTAAAGTTTTCCTCTCCTGTCAACTTTACTTCTTTCCCCTGCAAAAACGGGCCCTTTATACTATTAAAGGGTCTAAAATAATTTCAAGCTTTTCATAAATAAAATCAAACATTATCTCATTTTAGGTACACGTATTAACAGCTCTAAAAGCTCAACTTACAGGTTTGTCGGATTATCTTATTTAATGAAGGAAAAAACAACTGCCAACAACAACAACAAAACAGGCTGTGTCTAAACAGAACTTTGTTCCAATTAAATATTTCCCATTACCTAAATATTCTCTTATTTGGTATTTCCAAAAGAATACACACATAAGTGAATAAAGGAAATACTTTATTGTATCTGAAGTATTCTATGAATGTTAAGGAAAGCAAATACCTTTTTAGACAAAAGCCTTTCTGTTTCAAGAAGAGTGACGCGACTTAGGAGATTCGTCCAGGTTTTTTCATTCACCATCACTTTTCCTTTCATTTTTTCTTCCAAACAGTCTAATCTACTCTCTATCCAACTTAGTTTCGTAAGCTTTTCTTGGCATTCTGCAAGCTTACTCTGCAGTGCAGTAATCTCAGGACTACCTTTTATGTCCTAAAATGATCAGAAAGATTAAAAATAATGTCACTCAAGCTGAAATTCCTTTTCAATTCAATGTATTCCCACTTCCAATAATTAACAGTTACAATAATTATAGTAACAATTAATAGTTACAATAGGCAGTACAGCATGAGAGTTAAGATGCTATTTCTGAAGGCTGACCACTTGGACACTTAAACTAGCTCGTCTGAGATGTGGGACTTTGATGCCTGAATTTCCTCATCTACCAAAAAAGAAAGAAAGAACAGTACCTACTTCATATGCTTCTTGTGAAGATTAAATGAGTTCATTTGCATAAAGCTCCTAGAATATCAGGAAGTATAATAAAACCTTATCCGAGGTTTCACTTTCTGTGGTTATCCTGGGTCAACCACAGTGCAAACATATTAGATGCAAAATTTCAGAAATAAACAATTCATAAGTTTTCAATTGTGCACCATTCTGAGTAGTGAGATGAAATCTCTCGCCAACCTGCTCCGTTCCACCCCGTCCCGCCAGAGACATGAATCATTCCTGGTCCAGCGCGTTCACGTTGTATAGGCTACCTGCCTGTTAGTCACTTAGCAGCTGTCTCGGTTATCAGATCAACTATCATGGTATTGCAGTGCTCATGTTCAAGTAACCCTTATTTTACTTAATCATAGCCCTAAAGCACAAGACTAGTGATGCCTACAATTCAGCTATGCCAGAGAGAAGCCATAAAGTACTTCCTTCAGGTAAAAAGGTGAAAGTTCTTGACTTAACAAGCAAAGAAAAACATCGTATGCTGAGGTTGCTAAGATCTATAGCAATTTCTAGTACAGTATATTGTTATAATTGTTCTGTTATATTATTAATTATTGTTCTTAATCTCCTACTGTGCCTAATTTATAAATTAAACTTTACCATAGGTATGTATGCATAGGAAAAAACAGTAACATAGGGTTCAGTACTATCTGTGCTTTTAGGCATCCACTGGGGGTCTTGGAACGTATCCTCTGTGGATGAGGGGGACTACTGTAGCTTCTTGTAACAACACCTAGCACAAAGCTAAGAGAAAATGACCAAAAAATGACAGTGCGTTGAGATTGTTCAGTTTTCTATAAATAGGAAATAAGCCTGATGGCCATCTGGTAGTTTTTATAAATGCCAACTGTATATTGAGATGTAGAGAAGTCAGAGGACACAGAAGATAGAAAAAGAAGTTTTAGCAGAAACAGTAGAGAGTAGATATTATAATGGGGTCTGTGGCAATAAAGTAATAGAAATGGTATTCTAAGAGAGAAGGAGAGAGAAAAAAAGACAGCAAGAGCCCAAAAAGGAAAAAGAAAAGGCAGCAGGGTACCAATTGTTTCCATTCATCAATATAAGGAATAGATGGTAGAGAAGTTTCCCCGTACACAGTAGTATATCTCTATCTCTCAATACACTGTAAATTGCTTAAAGCCAAGTAGTATGTCTTATTCGCCTTTCTATTACTTATCTTTCTATTCATAACACCTAGCCTAGTACCCTAAACATAAGCAGCAAATAACATCTGTTGAATTATATTCAGTAAAACTTTTTGATTCTTAAGTAATGGTAACAAAGGTAACGTGTCGTGACTAATAATTCAAAAGGCTAGAAATATTCCAAAGTTTAGATGCTGAAATAATCATGTACATCAAAGTAAGAAATATGAGTATCTGTTAAAGAAGTCCAAAATTATTACTTGCTGATCAGACTTGATTTCAGGGACCTCTACTTCAGGAATGGTTATTTCACTAGGCTTTAAGCCACACACATCAAATGCTTCATTAACATCTGTAACTGTACTTAACATATCTTCAGGGATTTTAACACTATCTTCAGTATACAGGTGACGGATCACCACCGCTTTCTTCTGCAGAGAAAAATACATCAGAGCTGCTTCAATGTTTTTCCTCACACAATTATTTTTAAACATACACATAGAAATTTGCAAAAGGAACATCTTATCTTCCCTTTAACATTTACAAACGTTTAAATTACCACATATAATGTATATATTAAACATTATAAACTATTATTAATATTTTATATATGATGAAATTGTGGTTATAATTTTTAGAAGCATTCTGATATTTTAGAAAAATATTGAAATATCTATTCAATGATGTCTGGGATTTATTTCCAAATGTTTCAGATCTGGGGGGAAAGATATTGGGAAAAGTGATTACAATAAAGATGAAACAAGATTAGCAAAAAGTTGACAAATTGCTGAAACTCAGAATGGGTACTTTTGTAAATGTTTGAAACGTTCCACAATAAAACATTATTTTAAAAAGGTTATCACCTAATTCACATGTAAGTAATCAAGAACTGGCTCTGTGAGTAGGACTCAAAACAATTTTTTTTCCGGTTAAACAAACCACAAAATATCAGACCTTCACCTAACAATTCAAACTTAATAACGACAAAGGGAAACTCCTGAGAGTAAGGCATTAGGTCAAACTAGGAATTTACATAGGACTCTTCCACTACTTCCCGTTTTACAGATTGCATATGCTCTATAAAAACGTAACATATATGACACAGAAGTCAAATAGCACTCTAGAGATGGCTATAGAGGAGACAATTTGCTTTAGTATTGACTCAGTTTTTGCCTGTAAACAAAGGAGTGTACTTACTGACTCCAACTTTTCTAAATGGGAATACTTTTTAATACTTATTCAAATTCCTGATAATTAAAGATCTGATATAACAGATAAAATTTTGATGGATAAGAAAACTTTAAGAAAATTAAAAACAAGTCTAATGTCTTGAAATTTTGTATCTTTCTTTGTTAGGACAATTTAGTTTACGCCTCAGCCCCCATCCTGAAAAAGAAGACTGAAAAATACATTTAGTTACAGCAACTCATATTTAATAAATGCTTATAGTGTGCCTAATCCTGTGCTAAGCACAATGAAGGTAAAAAAAATCAGCATAAAAAAATCCCTGTTTATATAAATTCTAGTTGGGGAAGGATACAAGACATACATCACTTAACAGTTAGAAAATAAAACTGTATAAAACCAACAAGAGTTAGAAAATAAAACTGTATACAACCAACAAGAGTTAGCGATTCACACAGACAAGAACTATGGGCATGTATTCAGAAACGATGCCTCTTTTAATTCCTTTTCTTTTTGCCCTCATTACATGGAGCAAAACAGGCATATTAAAAAAAGGTACTGACCTAAGAATTTGTTTCTTATAGCAAAATGTCACTAATTTTTATAAAGGCAAAAAGTACAAACGTATTTTTTCTTTTTTTAATTTATTTTATTTTTTGCTGAGGAAGATTTGCTCTGTGCTATCATCCATACCAATCTTCCTCTATTTTTCAGAATGTGGGCTGCCAGTATAGCATGGCTGCTAATAGGGCAGTGTAGGTCCACACCCAGAAACTGAACTCAGGCTGCCAAAGTGGAGCATGCTGAACTTAATCACTAGGCCACCAGGGCTGGCCACAAATGTCTTTTTAATAGATTCTGTTTGTATAACTCACGTATTTTGAATTAGGGAAAAACAATTCTCTAGATTTTACTTCAGCCAGAAACTATTCACATTCTTTATCTAATTACACATTGATTATTCATCTGGTATTCTATCCTTTGATCTCAGAAAAAGCTTGCCCCAGATGGAAGACAGGTGAAAGTATTTTTATCATTATAAAATGATATTTTGGCTTCAATTTCCCTTGAGGATAAGAATAAAATGCATTGGACTCTCAGCCAAAATTACTTGAAGCAGACAAAGGCAGGGAAGATATCTATCAACAAAGAGAAAATATTCAAAACATTAACCTAAAACCAGATTATAGGTTTAGGGACTATCAATCATTGGATAATTTATACTCCTGGTACAGAAAAATGAATGTAGGAAATGAATCATCATAACCTATCTAATGGTAGGCTCTTCATATTCATATGTTCCCACGTTTTAGGAAGACTATATACATAATTAACAGTAAACTTTCATGATTGCATAATATAACCTTCCTAAATCATCTCTATTCTATCTAGGAAGCGAGGTAGAATTAGGAATCAGAAATAGAAAGCATGTTCAATTTTACATTTCTACTCTCTTCTTATAATTTTAGGGATGTTCCCCCAGTTAATATAAGATATGCATTGTTAAAAATCCTTACACTCTAATATCTAACTAGAATGTTTTAGCAGCTGCTAGTCACAAAAATGAATCTTGTACATTGGATTAATTAGATAATAACTCTTAACACTACAGGATACATTTTCTTTGTATTTTCCTACCTTTCCTGAAGTTATAAACCTTCCAGTGACATCAATACCAACAGGTTCTGTAGATGTCTTCTCACTGCTTGAAGAAGGTTCTGACTTAACAGAACTGATTTTTTTTCTTTGTTGTGATGGAGTCTTAAAAAAAGTATTAAGACGTAATAAATTTTGTGTGAAAGCATGATGTATATTTAAACTCTATTATTTAAATTTTCACATATGAAATATGACTATTGAATAATGAGAGTCTAATGAGGATACATGTCTTTTGAAGAAGTGATGAAAACATATTATGCTTGAACTATTAGTTTAGGATGAGTAGATCCAAGTCACAAATGTTTAAAAACAGGTGACTAGTATTTAAAGCAAACACCAGGCATTATAAGGTTACCCAAATCTGTGTATAATGCACTAACTATACTACGCTTTCATTTGCTGTCTAGGGTATTGATTTCATACATTAAAATACTGGGCCACTTAGCATAAGTTAAAATCTATTAATAAAATTACCTTGTCAAGACTACTCAACTCCTTATGCTTTTTTATCACACAATTCAAAATATCACAAGTAATTTGGATTTTCCATTCGGCAAATCCACACTGGATAAACTGCTTTTTTGTCAAGATTGGTTTATAATTAAATTGATCCCGAAGAAGCTGTAAAGAGGGAATAGATCAACATAATAATTGGGAGCAATTTCTTTCAAAAATCCAAAATGATAAACAGCCACCTGGTCAGACATGTAATGCCATTTTTGAGAGGAGGATCAAGTCATTAAATAAAGAGTACTAAAGAGATGTGTAGAGGTGGTGTGAGTCATGACCAGGTAGGAGAGGTATCCAGGTGGAAAACAGACAGCTAGGGATGTAGCAGAGAATAAATGGCTGTCCAGAGAGATGGAAAGTGACAGCTACTCATCAAAAAGTTCAAATATCCTCACAGGTACTAGAAAAATTCCTTAGCTCACTATAGAAGAAAGAATACCATACCAGATTTCAGAAAACCATAGTTCCATTTGTTTATAATTCTTCCACTACATGATTTTTGGACAAGTCAGTAGGTCTGTGAGTTTCAATTTCTCATTTGTAAAATCAGAGAAATAGACTAAACCAGTAATTTTCAAAATCTACTCTGTGGAACCCTAGGATTTCTTAGAAGTGCCTCTTAGATTTCCATGGAAGCTTTCTGGGGTGAGAGGCAAAGAAAGGGAAGATAAAGGAGCTCCCATTTCATCAAATGCAACTCTCTACTTAAAAAAGAAAAAATAAGACTTCAGTTGATAAATGGGCTTCATGATTTCTTTAAAAAAATTTAAGAAGACCACAGTACTTGAGCAAAAATTAATGATAAGTATGTTTTTTTTACATCAAATATGAGATTAAGTTCAGTAAATATATAGTACAAGTATAGATACTAGGGTAGATATAAGACATCATCTCAGACTTCCAGGAACATAAAATCTCAATCAAAGTTGTAGTTCCTTCTTACAAACAACTAAATTAACTCACAATTCTATGAAGCACAAACTTTACTCAATAAAATATTGCCTACTTATGCCATTATACCAAATTTTACTAAAATTTGATATAAAAAGAGCAAATGATAACCAATGACAAATGTTTACCAGTTGTCATATTTATTAGAGTATGAAACATAAAGCAAACTTGAATTACATCTTGATTCAAATAAGGATTGCATTTAAATGAGATAAATGTATATGAAGATACTCTGTCAACTATACATGCTGCATATATTTAAGGAGTTATTATGAAAACAGTAATCTTAAAAAAATCATTCAATGACTACTAAAATAATTATTGTTTCATAAACTCAAAATACCTTATAGACAGTATCTATAAAGCGCAAGTCATTCTTTGCTATGAGCTCTATATTAGATTCCATCAGAAGTTCGGCTACATAAGGTGAATATGAGGTAAGGGCATAGCTGATGATGGGCAAAGACGCTGCTGTATCTCCCTTTATCAAACTGTCAGGAAAAAAGAAAAAAGATTTAGTGAATAAAATTCTACAAAGTTGGATAATAAGGGAAATATAAGAAATGTCAGTAATTTATAACTTAACATTGCAGCCATAATAATTAGGTGATGCACAAGACCCTTTAGATTCCATCCCTTACTCGAAATCAGTCTAGCCAAATTACTATTGTTCCTTTGCTCAAAAACTTACAATAGCTCTTTAGTACCAACAGTCTGTTTACCATAGTACTTACTGATTTTCCCAAGCTTAGCCTTACTCAATCTAGCCCATTTCTCCTACTAATAATAAAACAAATGTACTACCTTACAGTACCCAAGTATACTTCATGATTTCACAAACACTTGTTACATTACCTCATTTGCTCTTTACCACAAACCTGCAAAGGTAAAATATTATGAATTCTAAGTTATAGATGAGGAAAACAGGACTGGAAAATGCATCTACTGTGACTAGGCTGATCGGTTTACTATCTTCCACCTACATCAGGCTCATTAGAAATGAGTACCTTACTAGCTTATGCTAATTCCTCTAGTTTAGAAAGGCACCCACTCTTCTCTGTTATTCATTCTTTATGAATCATCTGTCAAATTTTAAGTGTTCCATGAAGTCATCCTCAACTCTGTGGTCCTTACTGATCTCTCCCAGAAAGACTGCCCAAGTATTCAGTATCTGATGCCTCATGCTTGGTCCTGTACTATTGTCTCATTATCTACACATATGGATCTTATTTTCTCACTTGGAAGTACCTTCACTGATTCTCCCACAACAAAGCACAGGAGGTATCTGTTCAATTAGCCAGTTATACTTGTTCAAGTGAACTAATAATGTACTTACATAAAATGTATTTGTTTTCCACAAAATTCAAGACAGGTACATAAATCTCCGCCCAAATTTTTTAATAAGGCAGAGAACAAATGTATGATGATAATACATTTTGTTTTTCAGGACAATTATAAATCGTTTCTCATTTATGTTTATGGGTACAATAGTATTTTACCCAATGAGAAAACTGCTCTGGCAACCATGTCTATCTGTAAGACAGTTCAAACACAGAAAATGAAAAAAATACCTTTGAATAGCAAAATCTGCCCATTTTATGCACACTATGAATAGAAAATAGCCAGGTCTGCATTTAACACCCCTTACATTAAACAATCTCAAAAATCTTGGCTATCTAGTTTCTAAGGATTTAGATTAGAAACAGCAAGAAAAACAGACATTATAAACTGGCACATCAACACAAAAAAACAGCAGATGGCAAGAAAACATTTAAAACTGGGAAACTGTAGAAAGAATCAAAATATGTGGGGGGGGTGTGTCTACCCATGTGTGGGGACAGGCAATCTGAAGAAGCAGCAGCAAGTAGCATTACCTATCTCAAGAGACCCTGCAGATATTACTATGTTAGGAATAACTGTAAAATCTTTGTTTTAATGATACTCTGGGGTCAATAAGAAAATCAAATGTTTAAATGCTATACTCAAAAGATAGGAGAATAACTGGTGTATTTTAGAATTATTCCTACCCAAAATATCTTTTAAAATGTTGATGCTTAAAGTAGTAAGAAAACTTGACTACCCAATCTGGTTACATCCCTGCAAGTCTGGATGGTAGAGATTTCCCTGTTTGAGGACCAAGATATGACTGGTACACACTATGGGAGCAGACTATGGAATATCTTCTGCTTCTTACATAGAATACATGTAATAACAGTCATTAGAGCCAAGCTTTCTCCTCACTCCTCACTATCCTTTCATTTGCAGCCTTCTCTCAAGGTTAGCTTTCCCTAGTATACAACTAGAATATCCACTTTTATAGGTAAAGCCCATTACTCCAGAATTCTACTTAGTAGCTAGTTTAACCAAGTTTCACTCTACTACTTGAACATGTGCCTCATCTGGACTTGTCTCTTGACACACTCATTGAACAAATGTCTAATTAGCTTCTAATAATGTGCCAGGCACAATTCTAGATGTGGGGATACAGCAGTGAACAAAACAAAAGTACTAGACTTCGGCTTGCATTTTAGAGAAATACTTAATCAGTCAATAGTCCCAGCAAAGAAGAAAAAGTATTAAAGGATAGAAGATGGCAGGGGCACCACATTAGATTGGCATGAACATAGAAATGTTGTTCCATTCTACAAAATTAAGTCAGTCATAATTGGAAAGTGGAAACTACAGCAAAAGGTTCAAAGTGGGGTCTGGTAAATGACATAGCTTATAGCTTGAGAGCAATCCTCAAGCATGGTTTACCTTGTTACAAGAAATCAGTTAAACAGAATCTTTCAAATCAAAAAAATATCCAACTCAATGTGTGAGGGTGGTAAACTATATAACTAGTGAAATCCATTATACTTCTAAAAGCATAAAGTTTAAAAGGTGTACAGAGACCATAACTTACACTGGTATATATCGTGCTTCTACATCTAAAAGGTGTTTCAAATCTCAAGTTGGAATTTTTCATTAATTCATACTTAGAAGCAAACTCCTTTCTAACTGCTTTCTAAGATATTTTAATCATTTCAAGGAAAATTTTTAGAAGACCCAGATAAAATCTGTATCTTTATTTAGATACTCCTCCCACATCAAATATCTCAAATCATTGCCAAGAATACAAAAAAGTTTGAGATTACAGCTTACCCTACACAGTCCACCTCTTCAGGATAATTTAATGAGCGCAGCACCTGCTCCAGGTTCCGTAAGCTTCTTTTTAAGTCACCTGTTGCCATTATTTAACATTAGATTCAGCTCCAGCTTTTGAAATAACCTAATTTTTCACCTAAAAATAAAAATCCATGAAACACTGGTTAAACCTGTGTATTTTTTAAGTTTCTCTATTTTATTTTGTTTATATCTCCTATAGATACTTAACATATTTATCTTAGCTATTTCTCCACTAATTTACCTTTCCTAATGGCCTAGCACTGTCTTGTATCTACTGTGTATTCCTGAATGTCACATGCACTTTTCCCCAATATTTTTTCCTTACAAAAAATAACTGTCTTATGTTCATGTTCTTATAATGTGTTTAATATTATATGACACTCTCCCAAATATTTTATTTTGACAACAAAGTACCATTTGAGCAGACACGTAAACCTGAAATAATCTTCATCAATGACTATTTTGGATGCTTATAAGGCTACAAAATAAAATCAGTAAAAAGTGGAGACGAAGGGGCCAGACTGGTGGTGCAGCGGTTAAGCTCACACATTCTGCTTCAGCAGCCCAGGGTTCACTGGTTCGGATCCCGGGTACAGACATGGCACCGCTTGTCAAACCATGCTGTGGTAGGTGTCCCACATATAAAGTAGAGGAAGATGGGCATGGATGTTAGCTCAGGGCCAGTCTTCCTCAGCAAAAAGAGGAAGACTGGCAGCAGATGTTAGCTCAAGGCTAATCTTCCTCAATAAAACCAAAAAACAAAAATGGACAGAAAGAAATTTAGTACAGATTTAGTCGTTATTCCCAGGGCTCTGACCTTATATAGTTGCCAATCAGATGCTTCACTTAAAAAATAACAATAGATGAGTGAAAAAGAAAGGGTTTAGCTGGTTAAACATGGCAGATTAAATGCATGTTACCTTTATTTCCTTCTTCTGAACACCACTAAAATGAAAGTAAATGATTAAAAACCATATATAGTTGCCAGGGCAAAGTGAACTAGAGGAGATTCCATTTGACAGAGGATGCGTCAACAAAATTTTGGAACATGGAAAGCAGATGGATGAGTGATAACAAATCTAACAGAATAGGCCAATCCCATCTGACTACTTAGGAGGAAACTAACAGGAACAAGACAGGTTCAGAAATGAGGGGCCCCTGATACTTCTGAAAGGCTGAGGGATAAGGCCAGGGGCCCTGAAATAAGGATGATTATTTGAAAATCCATATAAGCTGCTGCTAAACCCTAGATCTTTACTTTCCCACCCCCTTCCTATCCCGACACATATAACCCACTCAGCTAGGCAACTACCCCTCTGAGGCCTAAGGTTAGCAATGAGTTTTTAGATAATACCAGAGCACAATCCGTGAAAAAAAAAATTGATGAGCTGGACTTCATTAAAATTAAAAACTTCTGTTCTACAAAACACACTGTCAAGAGAATGAAGAATTGGGAAAGAAGGTACACAAAATACATACTGAATAAAAGACTTGTTCCCAAAATATACAAATAACTCTTAAATTTGAGAGTGAAAAAACAAATAACACAATTAAAAACTGGGCAAAATATCTGAAAACACATCTCACCAAAGATATACAGATGGCAAATAAGCATATAAGAAAAGATTCTCAACATCATATGTCATAAGGCAATTGCAAATTAAAAAAAAAAAAACAATGAGATACCACTACACACCTATTATAATGGCTAGAATCCAAAAAACTGACAATACCAAATGCTTAGGAAGACATTCATTTATTGCTGGTGGGAATGCAAATGGTACAGTCAGTTTGGAACACAGTTTCACAGATTCTTACAAAGCTAAACATACTTTTACCATGCAATCATCAATTATGCTAATAGGTATTTATCCAACTGATCTGAAAACTTACATACACACAAGATCCTGCATTCGAACGCGTAGAGCAGCTCTATTCACAATCACCAAAAACTGAAAGCAACCAAGATGTCCTTCAATAGGTGAATGGGTTAAAAAAACTGTGGTGCATTCATACAATGGGATATTACTCAGCAATAAAAAGAAATGAGCTATAAAATCACCAAAAAACATGTATGGACCTTAATGCATATTGCTAAATGAAAGAAATCAAACTGCAAAGGCACATACTGAATTATTTCATTTATATGACATTCTGGAAAGGGCAAAACTGTACAGATAATAACAACTACAGAGATCAGTGGTTGCCAAGGACTGAGAGGGAGGAGGAAGGGTTGAAGAGGTGAGCGCAGGGGAATTTTTTAGAGAAGGGAAACTATTCTTTACAATAAAGTAATGATAGACATTATGCATTTGTCAAAACCTATAAAATTGTACACCTCAAACAATAAACTAATATATGCAAATTTTCAAAAACAACTTAGGAAGGTGGGAAATCCCAGGAAGGAATGCAGACTGTGTGACAAGTGAATCGAACTGTATTCCCAACGTGTGAAACAACCTCAAAGAAGGCGATGGGGGAAAAGGTGTTGACTAACTTTGCAAATGAGTGGAGACTGTGAAATTAAAGGCAAAACAAATTGCACATAAACACTGTACTCTAGCTTATAAAACTGTTTTCCATGTACGTATGAGTTAATTCTGATACTTCTATACAGATATTCGGAAATTGAACAATTGAGTAAATGGATGGCTGAATAGTAGCAGCCAGGTTTCTCACTGCTGGAGTGGGAATTTACAGATAAGCAAGGGGAGGAGACTAGGGTGAGGCATGCCTAATGGATTACAGTTAGAGACATCAGTATGGACTGAAGTTTAGCTCAACACAGATACAGATAATTTCCTACTGAAATATTCATAGATATGTGTATATAGACAGCTTAGTATACACACGTATATTTCCTCTCTCTGTCAGCCAAGAGTGACTAAAAGCAATGGTACCCCAGTAGCAAAGAGCACGCCTAGCATCCAGATCTTGGTGTGTAACACTATTCTTCAATAAAAGGAACCATGTCTCCCTGGAAAAATGACAATTCTAGGACTGGGGCAGGAAATATACAAGATGCGCCTGAAGCATTATGTAGTTCTAGAAAGTACACACAAAACAAACAAACCAATCCCATAGAGATGGGAGTATGTCAAAGGGACACAGAAGCCAAATGAAACAGCTCTCGATGATCAATGAAACAATTTGAACAACAAAATTAATAAAATAGTATTAGATCATAACCCAAAGTATAAAACAAAACAAAAAACAACCAGTATAATGCAATACATTAATAAAGCAGAAAAATCTTACAATCATTTCAATACATGAAGTATAGGTATTTGATAAAATTCAACATTCATTCATGATATAACTCTTAGGACATTAGGAATAGAAAGGAACTGCCTGCATTTGATAAAGGATATTTACCAAAAAATCTACGGCAAACATACTCAACGGTGAAATATTGAAAGCTTTCTCTCTGAGATTGGGAATGAGGCAAACTTATCCACTCTCATCATTTCTATTCAATATTGTACTAGAGGTGACAGACTGTACAAAAATGCAAGAAAAAGAAATAAAAGAGACAAATAAAAATGTCATCATTACAGATGCCATAATTGTATATGAAAAAATCCAAAAGAAATAATAAGTGAATTCAGCAAGGTTGCTGGATAGAAGGCCAATATACAAAAATCAATTGTATTTCTCTGTATTCCCTAAATAATTAGAAAATGTTAAAGTTATATATGTATAAATAATTCACTATAGCCTTAATAAATATCATATACATGAATAAATCTAGAAAAGATATGTAAGACCTCAAAACTATAAAACTTTACTGAAATATATTAAAGAAGTCCTAAATAAGAAGAGGTTTACACTTTCATCAAGGATTGGAAGACTCAATAAATTGATAAATTGTTCCATAGATTCAATGCATTCCCTCCCACCTCCTACAAAAAAAAATCCTTGCAGTTTTTTAGGTGGAAATTGACAAGCTGATTCCAAAATTTATACAGACGAGCAAAAGATAAAGGATAACTAATACAATCTTGAAGATTAAAATTGGAGGACTTAACCACTAAGACTCATTATAAAGTTAAATTTAGAATTAGCGAAAAGACGTACAAACAGAACAATGGACCAGAATAGAACCTAGAAACAGACCATGTATATATTGACACTAGATTTATGACAAAGTTGATGGTGGGTAGCCGTGGAGAAATAAATGGTACTGTGTCAACTAAATATCCAGATGGAATAAATAAATCTTGACCTCGATGTAAAGAGTACCTCACATGCTTCAAAAAATTAATTCCAGGTTTGTTCAAGATCTAAATGTAAAATGTAAGACAAGCAGGCTTTCTGGAGATCACAAAGGAGAATATGATCTTCAGGCAGAGAAAGATTTCTTATCTTATGCCTGATAAACGAACCACTTAAAATTAGTAACTTCTATTCATCAAAAGATACCCTTAACAGAGTGGAAAGATAAGCCATTGAGTGGAAGTTGATGCTGTCAATAGATACAACCAAGAGAAAGATTAGTATCTTAGAATACATAAAGAACTTCCTAAAAGGAATAAGAAAAAGGAAGACAACTCAATAGAAAAACGGGAAAGAGATTTGAACAGGAACTCTACAAAAGAGTAAACATGTGAAAAGATAATCTCATTAATCATTAGGAAATTTACAAAGTAAACCCAAAATGTAGGCTGTAGAGCATCTGAAACTCACACAATGCTGTGAAAGGGTAAATTAGTAAAATTACTTTGGAAAACTTACTGGCAATGTCTACTAATGCTGACACACATAGAGCCTATGAAACAGGAATATGACATATACATATGTAATACATATACATAAAGAATATACATAACAGAACATGTGTGTGTCTGTGTGTATATATATGCATGTGTGTGTGTGTACACCAAAAAACATGAACAATATTTGAGATTTTAAATAGAATGGTTCATTTTTATAAATCCCAAAGGAAATAATACCATGGAATCATATTTTTAAATGACTTATTTTACTGCACGAGTTAAGGTTTTCATTAGATTCTTAACTGAGACTATTTCCAAAGGAGGTTCATAAAATAAATAATAGTAAGATAGGTAAATAAATGGTTAAGAACCCTTGTTAGAAAGAGACATAAGACCTCTACACTGTAAGTCTAGCCAACCAGGAAGGCAAAGCTCAATACTACACTTCAAAATATGTATTCATAACTGTTCATGGACACCTCATAGAAGGAAAATAACATATAACAATACCTTGAGTAATGAATCCTCTGGGAATGAAGCTCCTTTAAAATGAAGTCATTGACAGTAAAAAAAAAAAAAAAAAAAAAGAACAATTCATAAATCAAGTGAAGTAGAGTTAGTGTGATCTTTTCCCCCTAGTCAGCATTCCAAGAGTTGCCCAGGATATAAATTATCTTGTTACACACCTTCTTTGTATCTAAACATAACTACAGGTAACAAGGCAAGCACTCTGCAAAATCCCAAATTTAGGAAGCTTTCTATTTTAAGCCACCAACCACCCATCCTCCTGTATCCACCCAGTATCCTCCTGTTTCAAGTCGCCTCTCCTTTATCAACATGGTAAAGAACAGGTTAATTATTGAAATTAATTTACACACTCATGCATGGGTTTTAGTAGTATTTTTCAGCCAACCAATTACTTCAACTAAACATTTACATTTTTAGGCAGAGGGAATTTCATGTACTGTCAAATGGGAGCTAACTAGAAAAAAGAGGAAGTGATCCTGAAATCACATTATACCAACTACCGGCCAAGAAGGTAAACCTTATTTAACATCTTTTAGGATGACTGGGAGATAGACATATGGAAGCAGTAAGAGAGATGACTTGCCAAGAACAGCCTTTACTTTCCTAGCAGAGATGAAGTAGGAACTAATCTGGCTGTAACTACAAAAATACATATTCTTGGGTGTTGTCATTGACCAATAGACCCATCTATCTTAACACAATTCTTCTAAGGGCACCTTTTCCCCCATGACATTCTATAACTTTAATATAAATTGTATCTCTTCCCACAGACTTCCTTTAATACTTCCAAACGTATATTCCATCTTTACAGTACATGTAATTTTGTTTTATTTAATACTTTATGGTATCTTTCTATTTTTCCTTTCTTTGAAGCCCTGGAAGTCTCATATTATTTCTACCTCTGGTAATGGAATTTCTGACAACAAAGTATGTCCCTGGAACACATCCTCTTCAGTATCAGCGGAATAAATATTTTGAAGAAGAGTAAGATACAAGTACAGCTTGGATCTGTAGGTGAAGGAGATAAGTGATAAACAGGATAGAAAAAATACAGGGATAAAAAATGTGAGTATTATAAAAATAAATTACAGCTACTACTCTACATTTTCATGAAAGGCTTCACTAAGTCTATCATAAAATTGAAAAACACTAAAATTAAGGTATTAAAAGAAGCCAATCTAGACCTTATGCACACTTTAACATAGTACTTTCAGAGAAGAAAAATAACTTACTTTTGAAAAAATTGCTTAACATTTTCACTTTATAACCCTTATCCCTTAAAGTAAATTAAAAGAAGAAAGGATATATTACTCAGCTTGTAGCATAGATTCACCCATTAAGATGGTCTCAATATTGCTTCCTAGCTTCCTCCAGAAAGTTCTCTGTACAAGTCAGATCTGCCCAATTGAACTTATTACCGGAGATGTTGCGAAAATGGTACAAAATAACAGTTTAAGGCTTTTGATCTAGTTCAATCTCATAGCTGTTAGAGGTCATTACATAACGCCTCCCAACAGAATGCCAATAAAATCTGAGTGAAGCTGGCTCAGAATGAAGCAATTAATTTGACTAGTGTAACGATTATGGTCGATGCCCAAGAGTTTGGGATACAGCTCATAAAGCTAGATATTCTCTAAAAACCACGCCTCAAAAATAGAGAGGAGTAGACTTAAGGAAAAATCAAGTTTATGAAACTTTCCGCAAAAGATATTAGGGAAATACTGCTCTAAGAGACAGGGAGAAAGGTCTGGGAAGGGGAGAACATTGAGAAAATTAAGGAAAAAACAAAGGGAGTAAGGCACATGTATATAGCCCAGTGGGACTGCTCTGTGCACATATAAAACTGTTACAAGGTCTGTGGATAATTTTAGAAGAATAGTCTACTACAGCCACAACTATAGAATTAAAATCTCAAGATTGATCTTTTTTTCATAATGAGGGAAAAATCTGTAGTCCTCTAGGAAGATGGAGAAATACTGAAACACCAGGGAAATGCAAGCAAGGAAAGCATCAAGTACTTTCATCTCTTCCTTCTAGTTACTATTTCCGAGGGGCCGAACTGCTCCTCAGCTCAGGGGATCCAACAGGAGGAATCAGTCTCTAACTTCCCAACCTAACCCGAGAGGATGAGCTGCCACACTTGTCCTAATTGGTTGTTATCAAAAGGATACACCAGTTGGGTATACAAGAAAGGCATATCCAGGGCTCCCCGACCTCCACTTGGTTTAAAAGCAGGAAAAGGTAAACTTGGTCATTCGCCCCCACCCGGGGACTCGGTAAACGCAGCGGAGAAAGGTGACCTCTGCCCAGAACGGGATGAAGCCTCGCCAGCTCCCCCGGGCTCACCCAGCAGCCGCCGAGCAAAGAAGCTGGCTCCGAAGGCCTCTGGCGCCGCACAACAGCGGGAAGAGGTAGCTCGTGCAACCAGAAACAGCCGTCGGTGCCCTGCCTCTAGCAACGAACGCCTGCAGCCCGACGCCTGCGTTCAGGCGCGCCTACCGCGCCGACCGTTTGTATTTGGAACAGCGGGTCGGAGCCCGCCAAGCCTCGCGGCAAGACCTTCAAAGCCACGGGCTTCTCAGCGTTCCACGATTCCTCGCCGCAGATTCCACACCGCGTTCGTCCAGACCCCTGAGGAGAATGACACTGCTGAGGGCCTTCTCTATGGCAAGTCCGATCCCAAGTTCCACATGAGAGGTTTGTTTAGTTTTGATGCTCAGAGTGGCTCGGGCTGCATGGTGAAAAACAGGGACTCTACAGCGAATCGTAAACAACGGGGATAAAAATGCTTCTTCTTTACGGCTCAGAACCCAAACGTCACTTCCGGCAACAATAGGAAACGTCAAAACTCGTACAAGTCGGCTGCTCAGGTTGCTGCAGGTTGAGGCGCGCCGAGTTCGGGAGGGATCCAGTGCTGTTTCTGGTATTCTCACAGCTGGCACCTCCACCGTCGTGAACAAGTAAAGTTTGGGCCGGCTTCTCCATGGCCTGGGCTCCAGTTCCCGGCTGAGCCATTTTCTTTTTGGTTCAAAGCCCCCGCCCAGAGGCCGATTCGTCGCGGCGGCGGTGGGGATCGCAGGTCGCTCAGGTACAAGCATCAGCCTAGATATTTCAGCGCTCTTGCCTCTTTTCCCTGTACAACCCTACTTTTCTTCTCGGAAATAAAGGCAGCCGATGGTTGCCAGTTGGCAGAAACTTGCCAACCAGCAAGACTTTGGGACCAATGACAGTGCAGGGCATCTTGAGAGACAGCGGTGCTGGCTTATTAAAATGAGGAATCTGTGCCAGGAGGCGGGAGTAGGTGTGTTTCTTGTGTTTCTAGGCCATTGAGGTATATAGGTCAGTTTGGGACCCCAGGTTAGTGACTCAGCTTCCTTCCGAAATAAAGCCAAGGAATGGCAAGGATTACTCTCTTGCCCAAGTGTTGCTTTTCAAGTACGGTGGGTTTTTGTGTTTTTTGTGGGGGGTTTTTTGGTGCGTAGGCACAGTTTTCGATTCTTTACATACTTTCCAGTGAGATGAATGCAAACACATACAGTTAAGGTCACAGTGGATTCCCAGTTGCTTCAGCCGTCAAACTTTGGTTATAAATTCGGCAAATTCTTAATTTATCGTCTCTTGTTTGTCTCTCTCTGCCTGGACTCTAGTTTCTTACATGGTGGGTGCTCAAATATTCTTTGGATCAAATTACGTAAATAAATCTCAATCCTCAGCATTTAAGTTGTTTCTTTGTTTTTTTAAATTTCAGGCCCTGTATGTGTTTAGTAATTTAATATTTGTATCTACTTATTTTAACAAGTGGAATTTTTATTTTCAAGGATCCTAGGTGTTAATCTCCAAATCAATATATCGTGACCTTTATTACTGCAAAGCGAAACTAATTTATGTTTTCCATTTCAACTTTCCTTCTCCTTCTTTTAATATTTGGATTTCGGTAACCGTGTTTCTGAGATATGAGGGGTTTTTCCCCCTAAGCAAATGGCTTACAAAATTGAGATCTCAGAATGAAAAATAAATTTTATTCTGTTTTTCAGATTGACCAGGGAGCTTCCCATTTTTATCAAGTTAACTCTACAATTTGTCTGATGAGATACTGTGTTATCTATTGCTGAGTAACAGATTACCCCAAAACTTAGCCACTTAAAACAACAAACATTTATTATCTCAGTCTCTGTGGGTCAGAAATTCTGAAGCAGCTTAGCAGAGCGCCTGTGACTCAAGTTCTTTCATGAGGTTGTAGGCCAGCTGTAGTTGGGGGCTGTGATCTCATATGAAGGCTCCATCCAGGGGGAGGAGGATCCATTTCCAAGTGGGCTTTCCTGGTTGTTGGCAAGCCTGGGTTCTCCACCACATTGGCTTCTCCATGGGCCCCCCTCACACTATGACAGTTGGCTTCCCCTAGGTTGAGCATTCAGCACCCAAGATTCTCTATAGTCTTTTATAACCTCATCTCAGAAGTGGTATTGTCTGTCAGTACTGCCTTATTGTATTTGTTAGAAGGGAGTCAGTGAGTCCAACTCAGAATCATTGGAGAGAGGATTATACAAGGGCATGAATCTCAGGATGCTAAGGATCTTCAAGGGCCATCTTAGAGGCTGCCTAACACAGATAGTCTTGCTGATAACTTTTAGGAATTAATAGGTGGAAATAATTGATCAAAGATGAGTCCTACAGAAATGCAGTCAGACAAGGAGAAGTGACAGGTTGTAAAGAAAGAAACTTGTACAAGCATTCTCTCTCTTGGTAAAGGTTTTTTTTTTTTTTTTTGGTCTTTTTTCCTACTAATTATCTGAAGAGGGGCTCTAGGAAACTTTACCTGAGGGATGATGTGTGTGAAGAATGTTTGTGTTTTTAGGGTGTTCATGAGCAGAGCATATCACAGCTGGAGACTGGATATTCCTTACCTATTGCCATTTTATGTGGTTGAAATTGTATCAAAATAAACATAAGCGAAGATAGCTTTTAAGGAGGAGAAAAGTTAGGAAAGGCTAGAAGTAAGCCGTTCTAGATTAGAAAGAATGCAGGTCAGTGACAGTCTTTATGTTGGTATGAGATCCAATAAGGATGAAAGAGGTGTGTCATAGAATAGAAATGTGTCTTGTATGTCTGTCGTAAGTATTATTAGGTGGCAGGCATCTTCTTTCAGCATTACCTGGCTGTAAGTCACCAGCACAACTTTTGTTAGTGAACCATATGCACTTATTGGAATTTAAAGGTACAAGCTTCAGGGTTTGTTGTGACACTCTTTTGTCTGTGATCCACTATAAAATTGCCTATGCTGCTTCTAGGTTTGAAAGATGTCGTATATCTTTATCTGTTAGTAAAGTATTATTTAAGTTTATCTTTTATACTTCAGGAGCTTAACCAGCCTGAATGTGTCAATTCTCAAATTGTAAATTTGGCTTTTAAGTCAGGGCTCCCTATCAGTTTAACATAGTTCATTTATAGTAGGTTACAGCCAATAAACTAATGTAGTTTTGGGCCGTTAGATGTCTGCAAAGTTTTAACAGATGCTTGAGAAAATAACACAATTGAAATATTTCCACCCACTAAATATCTTATGGTAATAACTGCTACATAAGCTAAAACATGCGTCATAATTTATTATATATGATCAGTTTAATAGGGAATGTTTTGTGTGTTTATTGTGCCTTTGCATAGATTAAAAGATAGTAATTTTCTTCATTTAACAATATAAAAAGATCAAATTACCAAGAGATTATCTTTTCTTTGATCACAGTGCGTTGAAATTAGTCATTAAAATGATGGTTTTATTACTACCAGCTGCTATGTACAACTATTTTTTTACCTACATCTTGATTCCAATTTGGAAACTGAGGCTAACGTCTTGGCTGGCCTGTGATAAAGCATCAAAATCATTAATACTGAAATCTATGAAATATACATTTAACTCATGTTGCTCTTTCATTGAATTATTTTACTTAAAATTTTAAAACAACTTTAAGAAACACGTCTACTTCTAGAAACTTGTGTTCCCTGTTTCTTTATTTTTTCTCGTTTTTTTCTGACCAATTTATTGACATAAATTCTAAAATAAAATGAAAACTTCCTGACTTGAATAAGTTTATGTCATATTTGGGGCAAGTATTTTAGTGATACAGAAATGAGAAAAGATATTTGTGGTTTCAAGTTTAGGCAGCAAGTTGTGGGAGTTTAGCTCTGTGATCAGCAGTTCGCGTATTCTTCAAGAATAGATTCCATAGAATTTCGTAAGCTGTTTGAATGAAGGAACAAAATTTTAGCAAGAGCTGTGTGTGGAGAGCCCCTGTTTGCTCATATTGAGTAGTGTTTGGTAGAAGTTATAAACCTGGGGAACAGAGAGATGGAAAAGACAGATTCTATATCCACACATACATACACACCTATCTCCATCACCTCTTCATTTTATTTTACTTTTTAGGATTTTTTTCTCATTTTACAGAATCGTAGAATTTTATAGCTAAACAAAACCTTAGGGATCATCAAGTTTAAAACCCTTGTTTTACAGGTGAGGAAACTGAGACTTCCAAATATAAGGGACTTGCCCCATACAACCAGTTAAGAGTAGGAGCCTGAATCAAATCTATGTTTGTGTCAGTCTCTTTCCATTATTAGATGTTTTGTCACCTCATTTCTAACTTCCCTTGTATTTCAGGTTGCCCTTAATGTTTATTTTATTTTAATACCTTGTCTTATTTCTGTAAAAGCAATTCTGTGAGAATTACAGTTTTTGTTTTGTTTTGTTTTTTTAATTCCACAGCTCACAATGGAATGGCCATTGTGGTTAGTGGGCATGGAGTGTCGTGTGCCCCAAGGAGGTGGGTTTGCATATGCTGCCATGGCAGCTGCTGATTACAATTGGGTTGAATAAATAGTGCAGTTAAGTAAGAACCAGTGCATTAAAAATAATGCTAGTGAGAAATATGATAAATTTATTTAAAAGTTAAAAACAGTGGAATGTTTCTTGCGAAACAAGCCTAAGAAATTAAATAAGCCTACAGTTCTCAGCTTTTTGGTTACATTTAAATGACTCATTTTAATTTTTACATTTATTTAGATGCCACTTGGTAACACTCATTATAGAATCCAATTAAAGAACAGGAAAAAAACCTTCAGAAAACAAAGTAATATTGTAAATCTTTTTGAATTTAAAAAAAAAAAACCAAACTACACATGGTATGCCTTTTAGTAACAAAAACTGCTCTTGCAGGACCAGATCTTTAAATTTAATGACTGGGTTTTCTTTATGTGTTTAATGTACCTTGTGACCTCTTGGTACTTAGCTATTTCCCTTTTCTCCTTAGAAAGACCTCCTTACTGACGTACTCTTCCTTCATTTCTCAACATTTGTTGCTTTTCAATTTTAGGAGTGTGATTGGTTATCAGGTTTTTTCCTTTTTTCCCTTCTCTCTCTCTCTCTTTTTTTTTTTTTTTTTCCCAAATTTCTCTTCTTTGTCTGTTCTAAACTGCTTTGGTGGTCTCTCCTTTTGGAAGTAGAGAAATAAACGTTGGGCTGCAAATTTGACTCTAAATGTCATAGAAAATATTTTCTCACTGAATCTCCCATGTTCTTATGCCATTGAGTAATGTCACATGATATCACTTAAAGATTTTTAAAACTTAAAATCATCAAAACTCCAGTTGTTACTTTCTAATTGAAAATTTCTAAAAAAATATAAATAAGTGAATTTCTTCATCTTTTAAGTCTTAGTAGAATTTACATTTTAAAGACATCTCTTTTGATATATGTTTTATATCTTTATCTGAGATAGGAAATTTCTTAAGATTCCCCTATTTAGGTATTTAAGAAATGTTGAAGAAAACTTACCTTTTATAATGAGTATTTAAATGAGGTTATTTATGTGTCTATCATCACATACCAGTGATTTAACACTGTTTGCTCAGGAAGAGACTTATGGAATTGGTTTGCTTCAAACAAAAGCATTTAAAGAAGAATGTTTTTTTGAGACCTCCAGCCTCCTTTCTAGTCTTCTCATCCTCCAATGTGCATTCTCCACCTAAATTATAAACCATTATTACATATAGTTGTCACCACAGCATGTGCTATTTGAATCTTAGTGCCACAGAATTACTAAAAGCATCAGTGCAGTTACCCTTTTCTTATAGAATAGTGCTTTATTTGATGTTTAACTTATTACATAGAGATGTTTTGATTAAAGCTGCTTAATATTTTACAGATAGCCTTTATATTAGATATACCAACAGTTATTTATAAAACAATTTCTGATTCTTTTGTGTAAATACTCTACTCTTTGGAGAAGAGAACAAGACATTACAAATAGTCGGTCAAAAAGACCATCTCTTTTAGAAAGTAACCATCTACTGGAAGTAAATAGAAAAGTATTATTGTTCTTACAAGCTTTAGTAAATTAGTAACTGATGTAGTTGTTGGTAATTTATCTAACTCATACTGCCTGCTAGGTGGAAGGACCTTCATGGTATGTTACAAAAGATTTGTTTAGACTAAAACTGTATTTCTTTTTTAAAAAATGAGAGAACTATATCCAAAATCATGTCATAAAATTATAGCTGTTTCTTTTTGGTTTTTTTGCATTAAAAAATAAAAGTGAGTCAGGACCTAAATAGTGCTGTACCAATTAAAAGATGTTTTTCTATATGTTATCTCAGTTAAGTTTCATGCAACCCTGTAAAATAGAGAGGAGTGGTTTCCCCCACTTTTTAGGAAACTGAAGCTCAGAAACCTTGTCTGAAATATCTCAGGTCACACAGCATATGGTGTAATTGGAGCTCCAATTTTAAATTCACCCTCCAGAATAGCAGTGTCAAGAAAACCTACCTATTTCTCTTAAGCAGACATCAGTAGCCCACATTCTCTAATCTCAGCATAATAAAACTAGAAATTAATTTTAAAAACCAAAAAGGTCTACTCAGTTTTTTTAAAAAAGGTAGGCTCTTCCAAATAATTATTCAGTGCATAATAAAAGTATTATTATTAATGTTGCTATTGTTATTTTAATAGAAACTAGGTTATACAAGAATTCAGGAGATTGAAACAAAACTTCCTTTGATTTTGAAAATATTTTTAATAAGATCATTTCCACATATTAGAAATATGACAATATTATTTGAAGCAATCCAGATTAATTCACTTTAGTTTATATACTTTGATTTTTAGTCAGGTTTATTAATGGAGGTTATGTTAGTTTTGTATGTTTTGAGGAATGAGGAAATGGAGGTTGTATTCAAGTTTAATGGTGTGGTGATGTTTTTGGTAAACAGGCGTAAGTAATTATACGTTTTCTCTTTAATTTTTTTTTAGTTACACCAAGTCAGAGGCACACAAATATCAATCTTTTTGCATTTATGCTTTTACCCAGTTATTGTCAATTCCTGTGTAAATAGGATCCGATGTAAATATTCAAAATATCATTATATCTTTAAGAGTTTGTATTCCTTGATGCTGTCTTCTTTTGAGCTATAGTATAGTAAATTCCATGAAGTTAGAGATAATTCATAGGTCATAGATTTTTAATAGCTAGTTGGATTTCCTGAAATATAAAATAGTTAACGTTTCTCAAATTACGCTATACTTTCTGTGTCCTTGGTCACCTTCTTTAGAGCATTCATTGGAGTTTCTAATTCTTTTTTTTTAAAGGAGTTTGTTGAGGTATCATTAACATACTATAAAATTCACCCATGTACAATTCTCTGTCTTTTTTTTTTTTGAGATAATTGTAGAGACATGCAGTTCCAAGAAATATGCAGAAATCTCCTGTACACTTTCTTCTTTGGTAAAATATCTGTGCATGTCTTTTGCCCATTTTTAATTGAATTGTTTGATTTTTTACTGTTGAGTTTTGAGGGTTGTTTATTTGGTCTAGATACTAGTTCTTTGTCGGGTATGTGGTTTGCAAATATTTTCTCTCAGTCTGTAGTTTATGTTTTTATCTTCTTCACATGGGATTTTAGAGAGCGAAAGTTGTTAATTGTGATCAGGTCCGCTTTATCAGTTTTTGCTTTTGTGGATCGTGCTTTTGATGTCAAGTTTGAGAACTCTTTGCCTAGCCCTAGATCCCTAATATTTCCTTCTACGTATTTTCCTAAGAGTTTTATGATTTTATGCTTTACATTTTAAGTCTATTATCCATTTTGAGTTAATTTTTAAAAGATGTGAAGTTTAAGTCAAGTTTCGTTTAATTAGGTTTTTTTTTATTATTATTTTGAGGAAGATTAGCCCTGAGCCAGCTACCACCAATCCTCCTCTTTTTGCTGAGGAAGACTGGCCCTGAGCTAACATCCGTGCCCATCTTCCTCTACTTTGTATGTGGGACACCTACCACAGCATGGCTTGCCAAGCAGTGCCATGTCTGCACCCAGGATCTGAACCGGTGAAGCCCAGGCCACCAAAGCAGAACATGTGAACTTAACCGCTGTGCCACTGCACCCGCCCCTAAGCTTTTTAGCATTGTTTGCCATTCATCCATTCATCCAGTCAAAAAATATTTACTGAGTACTTTATATGTCTAAGGCACTGTGTTTGGTACTGGGTTTATCCATGTAGCCTATTGTGTGGAATCAATTCCTCATCTTAGTATTTATAGACAGTTCTTACTTCACATGGTACCATGTTAACTGAAACTCATGCGTATTAGAATTGTGGCCTTGCTTTGACGGTCCCATGGTCCCACGGTCCCATAGCTATTAACCCGTAGCTAGCACAGTACTATACAAAGCAAGGACTGCTTGTATATATGTGTGTGTGTGTGTGTGTGTATATGTGTGTGTGTGTATATATATAATTTTAATTTTTATTTCCTTTCATAAGTCAACTATAATAAAATTGAATAAAAGCACAATATGATAGGTGAGTCCAAAATTATTATTGTCTTAATGAATATGTGTTTGAGTAAATATTAGTATTCTGTAATCAAGAAACAGGCTTAATACCAATCTCAGCGATTTTTGAAACATTGATTTCAAAGATCTAAGAAGTTAACATACTATCCACAAAGCACTGTATAATTCGAATTACTGGAGATGTGACGGTGTTATAAAGATCTTTAGTAGAAATTTCTTCTTATTAATTGACATTTATTTTGTGATATTGCAAAAGGGCTTTTGACTTGTTGAATCTTCCCATGAAGTCTTGAAGTTTTCATTTCTAGAAACATGTCGATAGTGATTGAAGATGATGGTAGTAATTAACTGCCAAAATGGTATCTCTGTTATCACTGACTGATTGCTAAATACTTGATCTTATTTGCCCAACTCTCTTTTTATACATAGTGTATCAATCTAAGCAAAGTTAGCTTTTTCTTACTTTATATGTTTACTAGTTGTTATTTTTTCCTAGGAAAGGTAAATGGCATCTCTCCAAATTTCACAGATCCTAAATTAGTGAAATTTAAAATCAGGATTATAACTGCTCAGGTAATTAAATCCAAAATAATCCGGTATACTCTGTAATGGAAGAACCCACATAAGAGTTATCATTTAAAAGGAGATGAGGGCTGACTACAAAACTACCTCTTACTGTAAATTACCTACTATGAGCTAGCTTCTCTAAATGTTATCCCTTCTAAGCCCCATGCGATAAGAATTATCCGTTATTTTTCTGATGAGGAAAATAAGGACCGCAGGCTAATCAGATTCTGTGTTAGAGTCTGAACCAGATCTTTTTTCACATCAGAGCCTGTGTGCTTTCCACAAAAACAGTAGCCTGAAACAGAAGCTGTAGCTGGGAACAATAGTGTAGGTAGTAAGCAGTGTCAGGGGTAAAAGAAATGAGAGCCAGTGATAAAGAAACAGATGGTGGATTCCCTTTGCCATTCGTGGGCTCTAACAGCTCTGGGCATAAGGTTTGGTGGTTAAGAATAAAAGCTTTGGACTCAGACCTGAGTTTGAATCCTAAATTTTCTATTTCTCAGCTATGAGATCTCAGGAAAATTTGCTTCACCTCTCTGGGTCACTATTTCTTGAGCTATAAAATTAGAATAGTATTTAACCATTAGGGTTCTTTAAGGATTAAAATGAGATAACATATAAAAACTTTAACAGAATGCTTGGCACAGAGCAAGCATTAAATAAATGGCGATGTATAGTACAAAAACAATTTATATGTTTAATAATTATATTATTAAATATTATATAAATGAATATCGTGTGGGAACACACCCAGAAATTCCAAGCCTTAAATGTACACACACAAAATAAATTAAAGGGGTATTTTGTTCCTGCTTTCTTTAAAAATTTTCTCTCCCCTTTAAAATAAAAATTTCTATGAAAAATGGCAAAAATAATTCTTACTGGCTATGTTGATGTTTTCCCTGCCAGATCTCCTACTACCCCTAAACCGTAGTGCTGAGCACTCATCTCCTTAATTGTGGCGTTCAGTCTGTATTACATTAAGCCCAAGGGCAGTCATTCTTAAACTGAGTGCACATCAGACTCAGAGTTTTTTCAAATTCACATGTCTGGATTCCACAACCAGATTTCTGTTTACAGAAAGGTTGTAAGATTAATAAAAATATCTAGTATATAACCTGTACCCAGATTTACCAATTTAAAAAAATTTGTAACTTTGGTTTATTGTTCTATCTAGAGGTAGATGTTACTGGTTTTCTAAACCACTTAAGACTAGGTTGCACACATTATGCCTTAACACTGCAGTGTGTTTCCTAAGAGCAAGAATATACCCTGAATACCCACTGAACATTTATCAAATTCAGAAAATTCAACATAGATATATTTTTATCCAATTTCAGCCCATATGTCTAGTTTTTTAAATTATTCCAATAATAGAATAATAAAAATAAAAAATTATTGCAATTTTTTTCCCCAGTACAAGATCCAGTCCACATACTGCACTTAGATGCCATGTTTTTTAGTCTCCTTTAATCTGAAATGGTTCCTCCACTTTTCTTTGACTTCACGGCCTTGGCATTTTTGAAGAAAAGAATTCTCTCGTTTACAGACTCCATTTGGGTTTCTCTGATATTCCACATGATTTGTTTCAGGTTATACATTTTTGGTTGGAGTACTGTATAATTGATATTGTGTCCTTCTTAGAGTATATCACATCCAGAGGCACGTGATGTTCATTTGTCTCTTGCTGGTAAAGGTTGATCTTGATCATTTGGTTAAGTACTGTCTGATTTCTTAATTTCTTTCTGTAATTAATGAGTAATATGTGGGGAGATACTTTGAGACTCTGTAAATATTTCATTCTTTATCATAACTCCAGATTCAGCATCCATTGGTAATTCTTGCCTGAATTATTTTTTCTATCATGCTTGCAAAATGATGATTTTCCTAACTTCATTATTCCTTCTCTCTTTGTCGGTCAGCATTTTACTGTAAGGAAGAGCTTTCCTTTCTTCTTTATTTATATATTTATTGATCATCAGTGTAGGCTCATGGATTCTCTTTTTATAGGATGAATTATAATCCATTACTATCCTTACTTTTATTTTGATGCCCATATTGTCTCAGTTTTCACCAATAGGAGCTCCTCCAAATTGGCTTCTAATGTCCCTTTTGACATTATCCCATTGCTTTTGTTTTGTTTTAGCTCAGTCACACATTTATAATCCAAATTTAAGAAACACTGCCTTAGGAGTTTCTTGGTAGCCCTCAAGGGGGTCCCAAGTGGACTGGAAAGGTTAAAATTGGGAGAAAGATGCAACTTTTTACTATATTCAAATACAGCAGAGCCTCAGTGGATTCCTACTCTAGGCAAATTCTCAAAATATATAATCTGTAGAGTATAAGATTTTATAATTATACCTATTAGATTAAGATAAAAATTAAATTAACTTTTACTGAAGAGTCACTGGAAGAAATCAGGAAAAAATAAACCAAATAATTGTGAGTGTTTCAGCCACACTTTAATAATTGAATATTGAGTCTTTGAGACAATAATGAGTTGATTTATAGATGTATGCATTGTTAGGGCTGGTGGCCCCTGCTTTGGGCTGATTGATTTGAAAGCACATTGTGCTGGGCCACTTGTAAATGTTAGGAGAAGAAGAGGGGCGTCTTTTCTCTAGGGTCATTCAATTTCTTTAGAGAAAACCCTTTTTCGTTTTACCTGGATAAGGGAAAGGGGTTGGAATAGATGCCTAAGCATTCTAGACACGTGACGTATGTTTGTTGGGGGATAGGTTGTGGTCTAGTGTTTCATATACATATATTATTTCATTTAATTCTTGCAAAAATTGTAAAGAGGGATCTTATTTTCATTGTTGTGTAAGTAAGGAAACAGTGACTCACAGATGTTAATCCTCTCATTTTTGTTCCTTACTTTATTCTGAATTATTCTCATATTGATACAATATTTTGGACCCCCAAAAACCTCTTAAGGGTTCTGCAAGGTAGATAAACTTCTTCTTCCCTCCCTGCACTGTTCCAGATGATCCCCCTCCTCCCTTTTCCTGGCTTCCTTAGTAACCACTCCTACTTTCATCTTACAGAAACCTGTTGAAATCCCATGTCCATTCAACATCCTGTTTTCCTTCTCTTTTAGGTTTAGATTCTACCTTTTTTGTTCCTTTTCTTTCATTTTAATAGGAGCGAAAGGTGATAAATATATGTACTCAATCTTACATCTTTAACAAGAAGCCATGAGTTGACCATAAGAGATTTTATCATAAGTGAGTTAGAACATTCTTTCTTCTATTTACTGTCCAACTGATATGTCACAAATCATGTTAATGAGATGATACCCTACCATCTATATTTACCCTGGTCCTGTATTAAAACCTATTTCTAAAACCATGTTAGCATTAACTGAATAATTTTACAGTTTAGAATATTAAAATTAAGTTTGTTGTTAGTGCCATTGAGTCAAGTCCAGCTCCTAGCAACCCTGTGTACAGCAGAGCGGAACCCTGCCTGGTATTTTTGCACCATCCTCTCACCTTCCAGCACTGTATCAGACAGTGCTCTGCTGCTGTTCATAGGGTTTTCATGGCTAGTTTTTTCAGAATTGGGTGGCCAGGGCCTTCTTCCTTGTCTGTCTTAGTCCAGATGCTCTGCTGAAACCTGTCCACCGTGTGTTACCCTGCTGATATTTGAAATACCAGTGACATAGCTTTCAGCATCACAGCAACATGCAGCCACCACAGTGTGAGAACCTGCAGACTGATGCTATGGTTCCCTGACAGGGAGATAAATCCCCGGTCGCAGCAATGAGAGCACTGAGTCTTAAGCACCAGACCACCAGGGCTGGCTAAAATTAAGCTATGTAACACCAAAAGAGCTTTTGTGGAAGGAAAAACACCATATGTGCATAATAACCATAGATGTAATATGCCTAAAATGTTGTCAGGTAGGGGTACAACAGGTCATTTAGAGATGATAGTGGCTGTTTGCTTAACATTTATTTAAACAAGAAGCTTTATGCACTCTTCTTGGTAAATATTTTTCAAAGACTTTATTTTTGAAAAATGCCAAAATCTTCCTAAAATTATGTTAATTTGCATTTATGTCATCCCAGCTACTGTGCCATGGCAGTATAGGACTTTAGGAACAGAAAGTTAACTTTGAAATGTGAGATATGATAATAGAGACCAAAATATGAAATTCTAATCCATGAGACTAAATTAAAATAACTATCTCAACTGATGTGACATTTGTCCACGGTACCACTGAGTGTTCAAGGCTGCTCAGTTTGGTTACTAATCCCTGTTCAGTAGCCATTAGTGCCAGGCTTTTGAGTCTCCTGTCCACATGAGACATTTGCATGTACATGTACTCATGTACATCAGTGCATACATCAGTGCATTTGCAGGTAGTACAGAATCAAACATGAATATTTGGCCCTTAAAGTGAAACAGCGTATAATAGCTCTGCCAGGGAGCATTACTTGACTATTCTATTAAAATGATGAAAATTAATTAAGTTGATAGCCATGTTCACATAATTCCAGGAAAACAGAAATTCTTGAATAATATTCATTTTCCTGTTTGGCCACTGTTTCATTTGATACTTCATCCAATTTAAAAAGGAGTCCTGAGATTTATTTTATTTTGTATTAATCATTCTCTGTAAGATATAATTAAACTTACTAAATAGTATCTAAATCTTTGTTTCTAAGTATCAATTTTATTACTATTCTGAAAAATAAGAACATGTAGTATCCTACTTGCCTTAATTTTTCTCCCCATAATTTTTTGTCTCCTCTGAAAGGAAGAATTTCAACTTTGAAATCCTCTAGAGAATTCTTTGTTAGCATAATTTCTCCTCTGTAACCTAAGTAATTATGAAAATTTTATTTATTTCTGTCAGATGATAAATAATGAAGTACTGTTTCTACTTTTGGAGACCAAGAGAAAATATCTTTGGTTTCATTTTGAAGTTCCTTAGAAAGGATTTTATAAATCCTCCAAAAATGATAAAGAAAGTTGAAACAAAATAAATTCAAATTTGGAAGAAAAAGCTTGGGACATCTTGAATGCTATTAATTTAAAGTCGATCCTCATTATTTGTAGATTTTATATTTGTGAATTTGCCTACTCACTAAAATTTATTTTTTCATCCCCCAAATCAGTACTCATGGCATACTCGCCGTCAGACCCAGAGATGTGCAGAGCTGCAAAATCTGTGGTCTGTGAGGCACACATTTCTGGTTGAGGAAGGCAGTGTTCTGCCTTCTTGTTTTACTCTCATATTGTAAACGTGTCCTTTTCATGGTCTGTTTAGTGACACTTTTTTCACATTTTTGTACTTTTGTTTTGCTGATTTCACTGTTTAAAATGGCCCCCAAGCTTAGTGCTGAAGTGCTGTCTGGTGTTCCTGAGTGCTGGAAGGCTGTGATGGGGCTTTACAGAGAAAATACTTGTGTTAGATAAGCTTCCAGCAGGACTGTGAGTTTGATGTTAATGAATCAACAATGTATATTACGTAAGGTGTCTTTAAACAGAAACACTCAGTAGCCAAAATGTGGCCAGAAGCTCCCAGGAACCTAACCCTGTGTTTCTCCTGGAGCAGTGGTTCAGTATTCGCTAATTCAGTGTTTGCAGTGACTTTATAGAACAGAACTGCATGAATTACAGGATTGACTATATTTCTTTTATTTGAACATGAACTAGACTAATTATCCTTTTATGAGAGTAAATATTATTTCCAAGAAATAAATATTCTATTTTCCTCAACCTGTTTTGAGTGAACACATAAGTTATCAGCAATGGTTATGGTTTCATCACAGAATTTATATTTACACCAAAACTATTTCAAGTACAAAAACTTCTTTTGTCTTTAATTTGTTTCAATATGAAACTTTTTGCATATTCAGTGATTCCACTATGCAGCTTAATTCTTTTGGCTAAATAACTGGCACAAACACAGAGTACTATATCTATTATAATGCTATTTCAATGTTGAAAATCTTTATACCAAAATTTTGTTAAAACTTTAAGACAGATCTTAAGATTTTTGTACTTTGAAGTCAAGTTTTGGTTGATTCAGGCCAAACACTTGTTTTCAAGAATTTGAAATCATGCCAGAACCCAGCATGAGAATGTATCGTATTTTGTATCTCTTTTGGAGCCAGATGTTGACAGGTTACTAATGTTAGCACATGGACCTGTTTCATGCCATTGCTATTGGCACTGTTGTAAGGCATGCTGACCTTTGAAATTTTTTTGTGGAACATAACATAGGCTTTTTGTTTTTAGGTTTGGGGTGTTTTGGTTTGGTTTGCTCATTGATTTAAGGAATTGGATTATGAGGAAAAAAGTAACCATGGCTGAACTATCAGATAACTAAAGGAGATGAAGAATTGTGTGAACAAACCCTGCAAAGCTGTACACCTGTCAACGTGAACAAATGAGTTTATTTAGCAGGCAGAACATCAGGACGATTAAAGTATCATTAATAACAAAGTGCTCATCGTTTTCACTTTATGAAACTATGATTTTGTCAAAACAAACTAATACCTAAAATTTTGTTGATTATTTGTTGTAGAATGAACTTTATATGCATTATCTCACTTAATACCACAGCCTTTTGAGCTATAGGTATTGTTATTATATAATATGCAAATTATCACATTACATATGAAGAAACTACAGCTTAGAATAGTCAAGTAAATTCCCCAAGGTCCTGTAAATAATAATGAGTGGAGTCAGGATTTGAACTCAAGTCTATTCGACTTCAGAGTCTACAACATTATGCTCCCTCTATGACTTGCTTGACAATTTCTGCAATGGATATCATGTCCTCTTAAGAATTTTATCACTTTTCTGACAGTTCCACCCAACATTCCACATCTCTGTTACCCTAAGGAAGATTGGGAGTGGGGATGGAACACTGGACACCCTCTCCTTTCTCCAAAGGATAAACTTATGATATTACTATTATATATAATATTAACGTATTGTTATATTATCCTCCCCAAGTAGTTTATCACACTGTGTTCTTGCCCAGTATCAAGAACTGCTTTAAAGGGAAAAGGATGCCCCAAAAGGGCAATTTGCAGTGCTGTTTAGCAGTAGGAAAATAAAAAATACAGTTTTCTTTGTCTGAAACCTGTATATGAGCCTCAAACCTCCACCCTCCTTATCAAGTTTTGTTTTGTTTCCAAGAACCAGCTGCTGGCTTTACCTCTCTCTACCAGCCGGATGCTTTCTGGATCATGTTATCCGGTGCTCAATTGAAGTATCCCCATTGAAGTCCACAGCCTAGGGAAATCACCCTGATTCTGTTCTCTAGCAACATCCCTGAGAGTAACAACAGCTGCTTAACCATATGCCACTAGAAAGATGCTGTAGGGAGAATACACAGAATTTAATATTAAATGCCTTAAATCTTGAGACTTCAAACATCACAGTTACCATGTTTGATTATTTATCTTTAGCAGTGCAAAACCAAAAGAGAGGAATAAATGTAATCATCTAACATGACAACAGATATGCTAGATAAGCTTAGCAGTCAATGTGATTTCTAGATATTTTCAAACAGAAATTGCCATGATGAAAATAAAATACATAAAGAAAAAAAATTTCTTTATGATTGTGAGTCTTAAAATGTTAAATTTGTGTCAAAATTAAATTTACTGGTGTTGTAATGTGACATGGCGTATTTAAACATTAAACAAACTTAAAACTCCTTACAAATTTTTGTTGCTATTATCGATTTTTTTTTTCTGTGTTAATCCCTTTTATTCCCTCTGTAGTTTTGGCTTTTCCAGAATGTCATATAATTGGAATTGTATATTATATAGGCTTTTCAGACTGGCTTCTTTCCCTTAGTAGTATTCATGTAAGTTTCCTCCATGTCTTTTCACGGCTTGATAGCTCATTTCTTTTTAGCGCTAAATATTTCATTGTATGGATGTAGGACAGTTTATCCGTTCACCTACTGAAGGATATCTTGGTTGCTTACAGGTTTTGGTAATTACGACTAAAAGCTGCTATAAACATACATGTGCAGGTTTTTGTGTGGCCGTAGTTTGCAACTTATTTGGGTAAATACCAAGGAGCGTGAATGCTGGATCATGTGGTAAAAACATGTTTAGTTTTGTAAGAAGCTGCTAAACTGTCTTCCAAAGTGACTGTACCATTTTGCATTCCCACATCCTTGTCAGCATTTGGTGCTGTCAGTGTTGGATTTCAATCATTCTAATAGATGTGTAGTATTATTTTATTGTTGTTTTGATTTATGATTGCCTAATAACGTGTTATTGAGCATCTTTTCATATGCTTATTTGCTATCTGTATATCTTTTTTGGTGAGGCATCTGTGAGATTTTCTTGAGAATTTAAATTGGGTTATTATTTTTCTATTAATTGGTTTTAAGAGTTCTTTGTATATGTTGGATACCAGTCCATCAGATAAGTATTTTGCAAAGATTTTCTCTCAGTCTGTGGCTTGTCTTTTCTCTTAATATTTTATATTAAAAATAGGAATTTAATTATTATAGCTTAACCACTAATTTAGGAACTGCTACCATTATTGTGGTATGTGGCGGAGGGAGGAAAGGTTATCTTTTGTGGTTTCTTTGCAAAAACAAATTTCCCCACATTTAAAAATCATTAATATATTCCTTCTCTTGGTACCCCCCGTCCTTTTATAGCTTAAGCTGCTGGATTTCCAAGCAGTTCACCGTAAGGAAGAAGGGTAAAAAATTATCTTGGACTATTTTTTCTGTTTTGATCAATAAGTGACCAGTTATAGTGACCATTATCCAAATAATAGCCAATAACTCAGTACGTATACACGTAGATTGTGCCTTTTTACATATTTTTTAAAAAGTATCTTTGACATTCTTTGAAATTCTACTCAATTTTCAAATTATTCCGAATAATTTTCAAAATTTCTGGTCACCAGTGGGGCTTTTTGGTTTGTTTGTTTTTTTTCGCTAGTCCTTATTGTAAACAGCTAATTAAAACAAAACCGTATTTTAAAGTTAGGTCACGCTATGATATTTATTTTAATGATTTTATATGAAAATCAGTTTTCCCCCCAATTTTTGAAATACGGACACACATATTAGTAGTCAACTTGGGTTTATAAAACAAGAATATTTTGTTTGGAAAAGAGATCTTAAAAGTAATTATTTGTATTAGTTAAAAGCTCTTCCTGATTTCATTTTTCTCAATGAATTTATTTGCTCAGGAAAAGTTATTTTAAGCCCAAGGTCAAATAGGAAGTCTAGGTCAGTAGTTTTCTAAATATTTGTATATGAGGAAGTCCAATATTTGTAACAGATAAATGTAGAGCTGCTCTGGTTGAAGGTCAAATGGAGGTGGAAGAGGCTAGAGCGCACCCTCTCCTGCCTTTTCCCAGGTACCTCTGAGGAATCTATAGGGCTGTGTGCAGAAGAACTGGAAAATTAGTCTAAATTATAATTTTTATTTAAAGCAACAACAAAACCAAATAGTCATTACTGAGCTGTTTATCCTGGAGTTCTAGGTGTCTAATTTATAAGGTTTCTGAATTAGACTTCAGGGCCTATGTTACATTTTATTACAGTCTACAACTTAAGTGCAGACTGGCAAGAATTAAACTAAAAGCCTGTTTCACAGCTGTTATGCATCTGGGAGTTTGGTTAAAAGGAGCTAGCTTAGCTTAGCCTGAGTTATGATAAAAAGCAGGGTCTAGAGACCTTTTAACTAAAGTCCTGTGCTCTGATCAGAGCTGTATTTTAATACTGGCCCATAAGTCCACGTAATTATAATTTGTAAGAGTCTTTAGGACATCAGTAACTTTTAAATCTTACCGTGTGAAAAATGGTTATGTCACCTATGGACTTTAAAAGTCTTTAGCAAACTGGGATAAAGGTGATGAGCAAACCAAATATTTCTGAAACCTTGCTGTCCAAGTTTTGTACTTATGATGTTCTAAGTATTCTTTATAGTACACTGCTCCTTTTAATATGCTTTAATGAGGAATGTTAATCGTGATACAGGATTGCTTCGTGTCAGAGTTGTTGTACCACAGGGAAAGGTGGGTTACTTTTTTACTGTAACCTTCTTACTACCTTCTGGCTTTTCTCTCAGGCTTGCAGATGGGTCAGGGGCTGTGGAGAGTGGCCAGAAACCAGCAGCTACAGCAGGAAGGCTATAGTGAGCAAGGCTACCTCAGCAGAGAGCAGAGCAGGAGGATGGCTGCCAGCAGCATTCCTAACACCAGTCATCGTAAACAAGTCCAAGGAGGCATTGACATATATCATCTTTTGAAAGCAAGGAAATCTAAAGAACAGGAAGGATTCATTAATTTGGAAATGTTGCCCCCCGAGCTAAGCTTTACCATCTTGTCCTACCTGAATGCAACTGACCTCTGCTTAGCTTCCTGTGTTTGGCAGGACCTCGCAAATGATGAACTTCTCTGGCAAGGGTAAGTTCAACCCACCATGTTTGATTCTGGTACCTCTAAATATAATCATGCTTAACTGTCCTTTTTATAACAGATAAATATGTATTATGAACTATTTCTTTTTATCCTGGACTTGTATTTTGAGTTTCTTTTCATTAAAACCTAAGAAGATAAAGATACAGTTATCATCACAGTCAAATTTAATCAAGGGAAAAGGAGGACAGTGTAGAAGAAAATAATGACTCTACAGTTAGAAAAGAGGTTACCACTTAACATGTAGCAGTTTATTATAAATCGGAAATTCTCAGTTTATTCTAAAAATACAAGTTGTTAATTGAGAATATAATCCAAAATTTAGAGTGTTCACCTCCCTAGTGTAGTTTGTGCTTCCCATGTAAAGAATAGGCATACTTAAAAATCATTATTCCCTAAATATTCCCCAAATCTTATTGTTTTCAGTGGTTACAAATGGAGTATATGTGTGTGTGTGTTTGCTTATTTATATGTATATATTTTTGATCAAAGGTACGTGTTAGCATAAACTTTTACTAGGGAATATTTCATCTACTTTTTTATTTTTTCCAACCACCATTTCATCAATGAAGTAGGCAAGTTTTAGAAAGCAAGGAGATAATCTACTTGCTGAAGTGAAAGTAGATTTCTAAATTTTAGCAGCTATTATACGAGTTTAAATTTAAGCTATAAATCTAAGAACATTTGGTGGCATAGAATCCATTTTATGGAATCTAGTGACTCCTTAAATAGAGTCATATACTTGAGTCTTGAAAATGTTACCAAACATAGAAGAATCACTGGATCTAGGGTTTTCCAGCATTCTTTACTAACGTTTATTTAAGTCTCATCATTTTAAAATGGGACTTCCTAACAATGTAAAAGATATCTAAAAACAAAAGTCTTTTTGAGACTTTAAATAATTTCTGAATGAAAATCTGAGAGAATTAATAAATTATCTAAATAGCCAAACTTCAGTAAAAATGTATTACCAACAATGACGTTCCTGACTCAGGCTTCCTGATGCTACAGAATTAAGTGGCAATTATATAGTTCATTTCTCAATCTCTGAATAGATAAAATTCATCAGTGTCATCTTGTTATTTTCTCATTGTTTTGTTATAGTGAAAGTACTATGGAAGTGAGAGGCAATTCTATTATTTAGTAGTGTTTAAAGTAAATTAGTTATTAATTTTTTAGTCATTTAATGTAAGAAGAAATAAAAATACTTCAAAACTGACTCATTCTTTATTTATAACCTCTTTTCTACATTTTAGTATTCCCAGCAAACTTAATTTGTGATCTTATATTTGAACTTTGAAAAAAACATTTATTTCTGAGCTTATCTGAACTCAATCAGAATGTATTCTTCATTTGGGATTTAAATCTGAATTGTTCATTTCTGAAAGAAATAAATGCTTCTTTTATTATTTATCACATAATTATGCCTATTTTTTTTAAAGATTTTATTTTTTTCCTTTTTCTCCCCAAAGCCCCCCGGTACATAGTTGTATATTCTTAGTTGTGGGTCCTTCTAGTTGTGGCATGTGGGACGCCGCCTCAGCATGGCTCAACGAGTGGTGCCATGTCTGTGCCCAGGATTTGAACCGACGAAACACTGGGCCCTCTGCAGCAGAGCGCGTGAACTTAACCACTCAGCCACGGGGCCGGCCCCTAATTATGCCTATTTCTATGATGCTTGAATATTTTTTCTTAGTAATAAATTGCTTCCAGCATTTTAAGTTAAAAGCTCGCTTAGTTTTTACTTTGTTTTAACAAAGTTTTAACTTTGGATGTGTTGAATGCTTATTAATGTTGAGAAGTTCTGTTTTTTTCATGTAGCTAAGAAATAAAAGTCAAAAGCTTTGGGACTAAGTTAAAGAGGCTACTAAAATATTGATAATTTTCTGAACAAGTTACTAAACTTTCTGTTTTAGAATCAATGATTTCATTTGGTTGGTAAAACTAATGCTAGGATATAAATTAACTATTAAGAAGATATTCTCATATTAAATTAGATATATTATCTACTATCCTCACAATTTTTGATGTTTTAGGCTGAGACAGTAACATTTTCTTGTTTTCCTGTTCGTGTGTGTTTGTGAAAAGAAGGAAGTTTGAGCCGAAAATCAATGAATAGCAGAAACTGAAACTATTTTAATGTTTGTCACTACAAGTAGGTGTTTTTTGGACACACACTAAAATCAGATAATTTTAAGACCATGAGTCATTAAAAGTGTATCAAAATATAGTTTCAGTATTCTCCATGTCTCTAGAGTAATGCACTTATATTTAATGGTCTATGGAATATATCTAGAATTTCTAGACATTGTAACAAGATAAAACTTTAGCTTTCAAATATAAAAACAGCTAAGCTTAACATCACAGCTTTTGATGTATTTATTGAAGTTATAGAATTACAATTTCTATGTTTAGTTTGCTTGTGGTTGATTTATGTGTTGTTAAAAAAACAAAGTTCTCCCCCTGCCCAGCAATCTCCGCCCCCCATTCAGTTTTATTTAGCAGTAGAGCACATAGTTACTTAATCCTCTCTAGCTTCTTGGTTAAGATTGCAAGCTCTGGAGTAAGACTCCTTGGGTTCAAAGCCTGCCTCTACGCAAATTAGCTGTGCTACCCTGGGCAAGCTTTTTATCATATCTGTGTTTCTTTATCTGTAGCACCAACATCATAGGATTGTTGTAAAGATTAAGCAAGCTAATGCTATTAAAATGCTTTAAATAGTGCCTGGCAACTAGTAAACACTCAGTAAATGTTAGCTATCCTTACTATTAATCGTTTATATTTAACTTCAGATAGTACTCATGAAAGCCTTTGAATAGCAGCAGAGTATTGTCTGATACAGTGCTGGCAGGTGAGAGGATGGCGCAGAAAGATGGGGCAGGTTCCACTCTGCACAGGGTCACTAGGAGTCAAAGTCCACTCCAAGTCACTAACACCAAAGTACTCCTGAATATTATTAATCTTTGTAACTCACATTTATTTAGTACTATCAAAATTGCTAAGTTGAAGACATTTGTCTATTATACACTAGTAAACAAATAAAAAACAAGTACAGAATTAAAGATTTTAAAACTTTAGAACTATAAAATCCAATTTTATATCATTTCATGTTAATATTTTATCAAGTTATACATGTTTAACTTAGGAAATTAAATATAGCAATGTTTTCATATCTGATTTTACCTTATTTTACAGGTTGTGTAAATCCACTTGGGGTCACTGTTCCATATATAATAAGAACCTACCTCTAGGATTTTCTTTTAGAAAATTGTATATGCAGCTGGATGAAGGCAGCCTCACCTTTAATGCCAATCCAGATGAGGTAAGTGAAGAACTTGAATATTTATGACAGTTAAACTTTATTACTATCTTGCTGCAGCTTTCCAGCATAATAAACTTGCAAGTAAAGTAACAAGTGTTTGAATGTGCCTTTTCAATCACTGGGAAGCCCAGTAATTGAAGTTAATGCTACATGACATTGTCATTTCTCTTTACCTTACCATGTCATATTCTAAGTCTTTCCACCTGCTCATTTTGTATGGCAGCTTCCATGACATATATTCAGTCCTCTACTAGACCTGATTGAGATATTACTACATTATAAGTGGACAGTACAACATATGTCTATCAAATTTTATCTGCAGCTTTTTCTTTCTGTTTTATTGTTTCTATTTTGTAATGATGCTGCGTTTATCAGAGATAATCACAAAGGACATCGTTTGTTTGCAACACATCAAAATGTTGTCTTTAAATAATGCCTTTAACAGTCTAATTCCATGCTGCCGTAGGAACTGCTTATAGATTCTGTTATAAAATTGAATAATTTTATTTTAGTTATTTAATTCTTTCTTATCATAATCTATAAGAATGATCAAATGTGAAGACAGTTCTTTCACTGTTTTTTTTCACCCCTATTCTCATTTTAACATATCCTGGAAAGGTTCAGATTTTCAGAAATGTTTAAACATCAGCTAGACTTATTCTTAGAAATTGAATGGAAATTATACAACCATTAGAACTACTACTTCTGGGTGGATTATTTTCTGTGGAAAAATTTAACTGGCATTTATTTTAATTTATTTAACTTTCAAAGTCCAGCTTTTTTCATTTGTTGTAGAGGTATTAAGGACTGTTTAGGTCATGCAGTCAAATAGCTTTTAAAATACCTTAACTTTTGCTATGTTTCCATTAGAGAAATGTTTCTCCCATGCGAAATATTTGAATATTAAAGAGAAATACTGATTTTATAAATGATACATTTTTAAAATTCAATTGATTTTTGCTTGTTATATATGATTTCTTTCTTTGTTAAATTTTTCTTGCATATGAATAAAAATATATGTAATACTGTTAGAAAGGTTTACTGATACACACACATTATCAGTTAAGTTTTAGCCCAACAAATATAACAGACTATATATATTATAAATCCTGGTATGAATATTTAAATTAAGATATTTTTTCTCTCTTTTCACCATCATTTAAAGAGCTTTTCCTTTCAATGAATAGAAGACTTTTAATGAAAATAGAATGATTCATAAGTTAAAGTTCAAATTATAAATTTGAAACCAATATAATATTGATTGTTTAGAATCTAACAGTCATTCTTTAGAAGGCAAATGAATGGATAAACTATAATAAATTTAGGTTTTGTAACTTATCCTTTTATTGAAAATTTTTTCTGATGCTTTTTATCATAAAATGTTCTTATTTTTACTTTATTTTTGGTCGAAAGCAAGTTCTCTTCCTTCTAAATATATAGCAACAGTAAGCATGTCACCTTTTTGTTCTTGCACTATGGCAGAGCTGCTCTGTACAAGAGATTCTGCTACACCTGTGTATTTGAAGGACATGGTTTCAGAGACTTCATTATTCTTGTTTATTAGAATTAGACATTACTTGTTGCTAATTAAAACAGTTCATATGACAAACCTTATAGTAAGACATATATTTTGCATTAGTCTCTTGGGTTAATTGAATGATGATTACTGAAAAAGAACTGAGGCAGAATAGTACAGTGTTTTACTCTAGATACATAAGAATCAGGAAAGGCAGATATTGCAAGCCCCAGTCATATTATGCCTGATTTATCAAGGCATACTGACTCTGGTCATAAATTATACTGATGTTGAATAAAACTGTCATCTTCAATTTATATCACTCGCAAATGTTACATTCTAAGGAAAATGTAACTTGGTAAGTACTGAGTTGTAGATTCGCAAAGTCAGAAAATTTGGATCTTATTGCTGATATTGATTATGGTAAGTAGTCATTCCTTACTAAAAGAGTATCAATTTTTCAGACAAATTATAAAGCCATCCTTTTTATACAAAGATGAAAATGTAGATAGGCCCTCATATACTAGAATATGATACAGTTTTAAATATGTAAATTGAAAAAGCTAGATGTCAAAATATGTTTCCATCTTTGCAGCTACATATATCAGACTATAGGGTTCTTGTTGTACCTCCTTTGGAGTGTTTGGAGGGGGGGCAGAGAAAAGAGGTAAATTAAAGTCCTCTTTTTATCTTTGTTAAGAGAGAGGATTGAAGTTGTTAATTAAAATAAAATTTTTAGATCTTCAGATTTTACTTATCCATCCTACCTCCCATTATTATTGAGAGTTGGCTGTATTTTCATTTTCTTCACTCCCTGGCCTGATTTAAGGATAACCTGGAGCATTCCAGAAGTATTGAATTCACCATTCTGAAACGGGCACATAGTGCTGCCAAGAGGTGTAGAACTGAACCATTCAAAGTGATTTGTGGTTCTAGAATTCTAATGCTATGCTTTTATGAACATCAGTAACTTAGCAGGTGTTCTCTAAGAGCAAAATAGAATTCTGTCTTTACCAGAATGCACTTAGGATATAAATGGAAAATGAAGAAAGCTGAAATACACTTGTAGGCGCAGAGAAATGAGAAGTATTTTAATAACTGTATTCTAAATTTTCTTTTATTGACCAATATAAGTAATCACTGTCAATTTGGTTGTTTATCCAAGTTAAGCCTTCAAAATTGTAATCATATAATTGAAAGAGTTATGCTAAAAGATGTTTTTCTATAGAACTTATCTGTATGATTCATACTTTAACCAGGTCTTAGAATCATTCTTGCCAGATTTTTTGAGTACTAGAAATGAGGAAGTACTTTTTGGAGGTTGGTTTATTTTTTTCCTCCTCATTAGAGCACTGTCATCAACTGTGTTATTTTCAGTTCATTTAAGCCGGAGAAGTAAATTAGTTTTGATGATATATTTAAATGTAACTAGTATCTATTGTAAGTACCTGAGATGAAATGTATATAATTGTTCAATATTGTAAAAAGTCTACTTTTCTATAATTTCTAGTTCTGTACTTAACATTTTGATAGCAAGCATCATTAAAATATTATAAAAATAAGAATACTTACAGCCACAGGGAACAAGATTCTCCAAAGGACATCGTTCATGTCACGGATATGGGTAACCAAACTCCACAGCAACTGCTGGCAGTGGCTCATGGGGTGGGGGCGAGCATCTGCACAGTTTGTGGTACGATGATCTAGCACGCTGTTGTTATATGCATGACATTGTGATCTCAGCTGTACGTAGTCTTGATCTTGTGCATGAGCTTGTGTACTTTGTGGCAGGTGACCACATTCTAGTAAAGGAATGTGCTAAAAACCATCTGTTTACATTAGGCTGTATTTCCCTTGCATGTACAAGTTACCTGTGTTGATTTTATTCCACTAGCAATATTATAATAAAGTAATTTTGGTTATCAAGCAGTAAGCTATATTCCTTGTGTTCCATTTAGTATTAAACATTTTATTGGCAAGTTATTTTTAAATTTGTAGTCTGGAAAATTGGTAGTGAACCTGATTTAACTTTAACATATTATAGGTTTATTTTTGTTTGTGTAAATATGTTTTATAAAAGGTTTTTTTTGCCACAACTAGAAGGACCTGCAACTAAGATATACAACTATGTACCGGGGGGATTTGGGGTGATAAAGCGGAAAAAAAAAAAAAGTTTTTTTTATAATATCCTCTTGGAGTTAGGTAAAGAAGTCTTTTTTTTTAACTGTTTAAGTACATTTTTCCTGTGTTCATACGGAAACACCCACGTGCATATATGTTATATTTTATTAGATTTATCTGGGATAGAATCTACTATGAGAAATATTTTAAATTTGACCTATGCACATGTTTTAAGTGGGAATGCATAAGCAATTTATTTTCAAGATAACGTACTCTTTTTGTTGTTGGACCAGCTAAAACATAAACAGGGAATTTGTAGGAGTTCTCCATTATAGAGTGAACTCAGGAGTTTATACTCAATTCTTATGAATAATATCTCAGATATTAAATCTTATCGTGTTTTTGCTCCAATATACAGCAGCAAAGTGTTCATTACCATTACTTCATAGCATTGCAACAGTGATGAAAGATAACTTTTACTTTTATTCCTAGGGGTAGGAAACTGATTGGTGTCATCAGAATGTATAAATCCCACAGTTAGCTAGAGGTCAAAAAAGACTTCATTTAGAATTTGATTTGGGGAAGATGTCAAAAATATCAAAGAAGGTCTTAAAACACTTGCCTAAATGGGGAAAAAAAAAAAAAAACCTTTCTCCTGTGTAAGAATTACTTACCCAAAAGAGCTAAACTGCTCAAGTTCATTGGCAAAGCCCTTTACCCTTGATCAGCATACAACACCCATACTACCAACACCAAATTTAAAAATGTGAAATGCTAAAATGAGCAAGATTTTTTCTTTGTTTGAATTTTACTTTTGTTACCAGTTTATATAAGTGTACCTGGAGAGTTTGTAATATTGTGTCAATATTTTAAGTACATTTCAAAGAAAGATATGTTTGCCTTTTATTTCCTTATCATAGCCTGACTACCTGGATACCTCCAAAAATGTTCTTCCTTGTCTGATGTGACCACAGTTTCAGTGAAACTTGACATTACTTTCTAGATTTAAGTTCTCAGCTTTATTATCCAAGGTAGTTGTCTCTCCTGCATGTCTGTCCTAAATTTAGCAATTGCTGCTACCAGTGTCACAGTAAATGTCGCTGTAAACTGTGAGTGCTTTATCAGAAATCTAAAAGACAATATTTCCTCAATTCTTGAATGTCATCAATTGTATGGCATCCATCAATTTAATAGCAGCTTAGAAATATGGGAGTATGAAGGAAACACTACAATATGTCATTTTTTAACCAACTCACTGGTAGTATACATTTATCCCTAATATTATGTAACATTTTCTTTTTCATATCATAAAGTTTTTGAAGATGCCTTCTTTATAGTCAAAGTCTTAAGCTCTTTGTGAAACACTGGGCGCCAGCAGTTAAATATAGCATCACAATAACATGTTGCTTTTTATTATTTGGACTGATGACTCTGACCTTTAAGAGTTTATAATTTGAGACATTTCAAAGTACACTGGAGTTTTGGTCCAACTCATAGTTTTTTTGTTATTATGTCATTGTCTCTTTTTTAACCCTTTAGTTAATTATATAATCGTTAAAAGTTTACAGCTTCTCTTGAAAGTCAGCTGGAAGCTTTGTATAGATAGATTCAAACATTCATTCAACAAATATTTATTACTTATCTCTCCACTTACTAGTTGTGTGACTTTGACTTTGTCAAATTATTTAACTTCTCTATGCTTCAGTTTCCCCATCTGTAAAATGGGTACAATAATAGTACCTATATCATGGTGTTATTGTGATTATTAAATGAGATGATGTACGTTAAGCACTTAGTGCCTCTAAGTGCTCAACAAAACTAGCTTTATATTGATACCGGAGGTACAGCTACAACAAGTTATACTTCTAAGAGCCAGGCACTACTCTAGGCTTAGGGGTTCTTGCTCTCCTGAAACTTTTGAATTCTAGTAGATAAATATTTCACACTGAGAAATAGTGCTTCTTGAAGTATGTATCCATCGCATCAAAATCTCCTGACGTTAGATGGTGATCCCCTTTGCCTTTGATTTCATTTCCTGGCATGTGATGAGCAATATTTTGCATATATCGTAATTTTTTGTTTCAGTGGTGCTGCTTAGTTTAACTTTTTGAGGACATTTTAAGCAATAATTGTGTTCCAAAGTTATGTTCAAATAAAACATGTATCTTGGCTGAAATAGGGGTAGGATGAACAGATACTTTAATTACATGAATATACACATGTGCTGGCAGTGAAACTGCCATTTAAATCCTAACTTGCTTCTCTGCTTGTCTACTATTAAGATTTGTTGGGGTTTTTTTAATGTTGCTTATTTCAAAATTGTTTCAGAGCTGTTAAAATATATTTATAAATGTACGTATTAGAATCTAGGTAATATGATTACACTCTAATTGTTATTTATCAAAGTAGAGTTAGTCCTTTAAAGATTATTGATATATATACATATTGCAAATGGAATATTTGTGTGTCATTTTTGTAAAGCAGGAATTCTAAATTAGTTAACATTGGTGCTCAAATGTGTCACTTTCTCATTAGTTTGAATTGTTATTAACTATACCTTACAGAGTTCTCTCTCCATATTTTGATTGGAATGCTTTCTTTTTCTAATTTACAGACAGGTTGGAGATAGAAAGGGCTTTTCCAAGAAGCTTACTTCCACTACCAGCAACTTTATCAATAATAATTGCAATAGTGATTGTTATTTTTAATTATTAGTAGTAATTTATCATTTAGGAAGTACCTTCACTTTCATCATCTTATTGATCTATTTTGGAGACTATTAGAACTCACAAGCGTGGCTCGTTTTCTATGGAGGCTATTGCACTAATTAATAGAGACATTTTATTGTTATTTAAAACCTTAGGTAAGAAGATTCATGTTATTTTGTCTGATGTCATTGCTTCCTCTCCTATGGAAAAGAAGCCGGAAGATCTGTTCTGTCCTATACCTCTCCTCCATTTCCCTGGACTCCATTAGAGTGGATTTTCCATTTTTCTTTTGATTTCCTTTGAACTATCCCTTCTTTATGTGCGATTTCCTGTTGACATCTAAAATAATTTAGGGTGTGTGTGTGTCTGTTCTTAGCAATTTCTCAGCATTGTGCACTTTAATGGTCTGAAAAGTCCTCCACAAATTGTTCTAGGAAGCGGAAGTCCTTGCCGATTCAGACACAGTCCATGAAGAAACTGACTTCATTGCATAGTCCACACTCCAGACTGAACAGTAGGACTCTTCATTCTCCTTTAGATGAAATGTGAAGTTCTGACCAATTTCAGTAACTGTTCAGAGGGAACTGGCTACAGGGTTTTGGCACTCTCTCTTCTCTTCACAACTGTCACTTCTCCCGCAGAAGTATAGCCATTGTATGCTCTCTGTTCTTCCCAGGGAAGAGAGAAGACAGAATTTGCAGTTCACATTTCAAACTGACTATCAAAATTATCTTCACATTTCTTACCCAATTTTCATTACCCCTTTCCTCTCAGTTCTAAGCCACACAGAACCCCCAGTGAATAGCCTAGTTACGCATACCTCAATAAGAGGAAAACGTTACTTATTACTCATAAAATAATCTTTCCACCCAGGACAACTTTAAAAACCTGGGCATAGTTTTTACTTTAGCCTTTGAACCTAGTGACTAGATGGGGAATAACAATTACAGTATGTATGAGCAGTTTAAATTACCATGAATAAAGTAAATGTGTGACATTTCTGAAGTATGTGCTCATTATTTTTTACTATCCAGAAAGTAAAGTTTTCATAACGTATCTTGTATCTCCTAATTTTTGCATTACTTTTACTGTGAAAAGATGACATTTCAGTTGTTCATTTCACTGTGATTAAAATGTGTACTTGAGTATGAATATATTGTTTTTCAAAGTAAAAGAAAAATTAGAAATCTAGATTGAACTATTTTGTTTTATAAATATTTATTGTTAAAATTTAAAGAATGTTATTTTAAGTCTTCAGATGTTCTTTTAAAAAGAAAATTGAATGCAATGTCCAGTTTTCTTTCTATTATGTACTGTTCTAAGGACAGATTTATTACCTGAAAAGTAGTAGCCACTTTGCTGGATTGTGTACACAGTACTGGATTTACATTGTTTACATTGAACAAAACTAGCTAAGTCAAATTTCTTTCTAAATTTCTTTACTATGCTGTTATTTAGGAAAAACAAATTAAAGATACTCCCTAGTATGTCACGATTTTGTTTTATTAGTGATTTCTTTTATTGATACCAACTGTTACACAATGTTTCTGCCAAATGTCTGTGCCAATAGCCAGTACTTTCAGTATTGGTAGTCAGTACTCTTTTTTTTTTTTTAAGTAAGACTTTATTCATTTATTTACTTACTTATTAGAGCAAGTTTAGGTTCACAGCATAAGTAGGTACTTTTCGATTTGGCTTTGCATGCCTAGTTTTCTAGAATTCACTCTGTTCCCAAATATATATTTTCTGGTTCTGAACATACATATGGTAGATTTTGCTTTTGAAACACACTGTGGATAATGATTTGAGTCAAAAAACAAACTTTTATTAAAAGGGGAGAGAAAGCTTGGATATTTATGTAATAGAAGAAAAGAAACAAAGTAGATATATCTTAAAACATGACTTATTATGTGAAAAGAGCCATTCTTTAAGAAAATGGAGAGATGCTTTATATAAGTGACTAAGCTCCAACACGTCTTTTTCTTCATTCTGAATTCTTTAATATTGGTTTAAGCTATTTGTTTATGATTTCTTGAATTATGTGTGTTTGCCACCTAAACAAATTCCATCAAAACAGCTCACCACTCTAATTTGATTGTGTAAGTCTTGCTGCTCTTATTTGCATAACATATTTTAGTGACATGCTCTATGGAATCTGCTTTTCAAATTTTTTTTTTCTTGAATCTCTGAAAACATCTGTTCTATTAAAGAAGACCTTAACATGAGATGAGATGAATTCACATGAACTCACCTCACTTCTCATTGCTGCTTGGCACTCCTTATATTTATTTCTAGTCACTTCCCTGTTATGCCTCACGTCATTGTTGACAGAAATCTTTACCGCTTTGCTCCAGGATCCAAATGAACGCTCTCTTTTCCAGTTCTCTCCAGATGTCTGCTCTTAGAAGAAAAACAACATGCCCTCTGTTTTCTGCTCTTATCAGTTTCTTAATATACCTGTCTCTGAACCAACACTCCTGTCCTGTCTTCCAGGCTTAAAAAGCATTATAAACTCTACCTGTATTTTCATTTATTTTCCCTGCTCCCTTTCTCTACTTTGCTGCTTCCATTATCTCCTCTTTCTCTTGCACTTCAGTCTTTTCATCTCACCTTTGGTTCTCTTTCTTTGTCTTCTGACATGCATAGGTTAAAATTATCTGAAAAAAATTTCATTTTATCTGTTTTCCCTCTTATTTTTCCAATTATGTTTTCCTTCTTTGTACTAATACATCTGTCAAATGAGTGGGCTATACTCAGTTTCCTTGTCTTGAGCTCATTCCTTAGCTTTCTACTTACATTTGAGCCCCAGTTACTCTAGAAAGAGACCTCTGGAAAATCACTGCTTCGTTTTGTCCCAATCACCAAATCCAGTGCCCCCTTTTCCCGTTTTGTCCCCTTGAGCTATCTAAAAGAAAAAGGAAACCAGCCATGTTCTATAGTAGGCAGTTTTATATCTTCACAATAGTCATCTAAATAAGATTTTTACTGACTAGGAAACAGGCTCAGAAAGGTTGAGTAAATTATGTTCACGTAATCATTAAGTGGCAGAGCCATGATTTAGTTCCTTTTTTGAAAATTATGTTCTTTCAACTGACTATGTAATTGCATTGTATACCCTTTTATTTAAGTTTCTGGGATATTCCAGCTCTGTCCTCTTCATTATCTGCTCCCTGATTCTTCTTATTCGAGATCCTTTTTATTTTCTTGGCCCTGAGCTAACATCTGTTGCCAATCTTCTTTTTTTTCTTTCTTCTCCCCAAAGCCTCCAGTACATAGTTGTATATTCTAGTTGTAAGTCCTTCTGGTTGTGCTATGTGGGACGCCACCTCAACAGGGCCTGACAAGCTGTGCTATGTCCGTCCCCAGAATCTGAACGGGTAAAACCCTGTGCCGCTGAAGCAGAGCGCAAGAATTTAACCTGGTGGCCACAGGGCCGGCCCCCAAGATCCTTAATCTATACCTCCAACCCTTACTTTCTTTATACCTTATTATGTTGCCAACTGCCTACCCTGCCTTTCTGGTTGTATCTTTCATTACTTGAAGTTGAACATTTCTAAGACCAAACTCATCACCGTTTCCTTCAAATCAACACCCTCTGTAGCCTGTGTTTTTTTCTGTCAGTCATTTCCATCTTCATCTAAGCCAGAAACATCAATCATCTTTATTTTTTACTTTTCATTATCCCTTGGCTTGATAGCCGGCATATTAACTATGCTCCCACTGTTTATTTCCATATATGTAGCATATGGGGTTTTTTTCATATGTCTAAGAATAGGTTATTTCCATTGCATTTCTATTGCTTTTCCACATGTTCAGTCCTGGACAGTTGCAGTAGCCTATGTCTAATTTCCCTTCGATTATTTCTCTTTATATTACTGTCAACTTTACATTGCAGGCCATTCATTCATCGTGTTAAAAAGCCTTCAGAGGCTTCCAGTTACATATAGGGTAGAGAATAAGCTTCGTACCCTAAAATTCAACACTGTTTCTACTGTAGTCTAGTTCCAGACTTGTTCTCAAACCCAAGATAGCTCCCCCTCTTTCCTGATAATAGCCTGAGTTTTTTTTATCTCACACTGCTTTTGCTCACGTAATACAATATTGACTGAAATATTCTCTAGTGGTCTCCTCATTTTGAGCTCTCTAAACCCCTACCATTCTGTCAAACTAGATATTCCAAGAAACTTCATCCAAATGTCCTGTCCTACAGTGATTTTTCCTTTCATGAAACTACTGAAACACTTATTTTATACCCATTCATTTAGGCCTTATTTGACTAGTCGCCTTGTATCATAGATTTATCACATATGTGTATTCTAGTTATACTTTGTATACCTGTCTCATCTCCCCTGATAAACTTTAGATTTTCTTACAGCAAAACTCGGTTTTATACTTCTCAGTGTCTGTCATTGAATATCTTGCATATACATATATGTCTTGTGCTTAATACATTTTTAAATAGAAATGTAGACAACTTTAACATATTTGTTTTGATTCAATGTTTTAGAAATACTTTTACAGCAGATACATACCTATCTATATGTATACATACACAGACACACATATATCTATTTTACAAACTAGTCTTTGGGTGTTCATATTTATATTTAAATCTAAAATTAAATGGATACTTCTTTCAAAAATCACATCACTAAGAAATTTAAGATTTGTACATGAATGTTATTTATCAGTTTATCATTTTACAAAGAATTGTGAAGCCTATTATCTATACCCAATCCATTTTCATAATAGAAATTTTATTTACCTCACTGTAACTTTCCTTTAAATCCATTTTTTAAATAAAATCCATTTGGCCACTAGTTTCCTTTCAGCTGACAAGAGCTTCCCTTTATGCTGTGGAACCAACTTATTATAGGGCTGACACTATCATAATTCATCTCAGAGTTATATGTCAGAAATCTCTTAAGGTTATGCCCATATGAAAAAAAGGAACTACTCTATGACGGTAACAATTTAGATAATTGTGTAAGTTGAACAAAGTAGAGTTTGCATAATGGAGTTAAAATTTATATAGATTAAGTAATCAAATTAAAGTAAGTCTGTAGTAATAATTTGAAGCTTAAGCTTATTTTGGAAATGTAAAAATAAAATGAAGCAAGTGACAAACTATTGGCCTTGGATAACTCAGTGAGCTGTAGCTGCAAGCATGCCCTTCCTTATGTGGCACTAACCTGCCTACGTATTACCAACACTCACTGACTATACTCCTAAACTCTTCTAGAGTAGAGATTCCTAACTTGTGCTACTTAGATGGGCTTCAGGCATTTGATTTCTGTTTTAAAAATATTTATGTGCATTATTATGGGAAGAAGTTCTGTAGTTTTCATCAGCTTAAGATCTTCACTAAAACTACACACAATATCTGTTCGTTTTTCTTGTGACGCAGCCTTTCAGTTGTCTTAAAGTCTTACTCTTTTTCTTCTTTCCCAAGTATCTTCTTTAGGCCTAATATCCCTACATCCCTTAGCTCCTCCTTATATAACATGAATTCTAGACCTGTCAGCAGTCTTTATCAGGTCCTGGTTTCCTTTAGCCAGATAAGTTCTAGTTTGTCAATATGCCTCATAAAATGTGATATCCAGAATTGGACGCTTTTGTAGTTATTCGTGTAGATGATAGTGAACTACAACCTTCCCTTTCCTGGAAACTATGTTAAATTAGACTAATATTAATGTTCATGATTTCCTTTGCCTGTGAGACACCACACACACACAGGCATCTACACTGCAGAGAGTTCTAGTCCTTATTAATAAATGTATATGCTGTGTGCTCTAGGAATCTCTCTGTACCATTCTCCCAAAACTTTATTAAAAACCAAAAATATTTATATCACTTACTAAACAAATGCATAGTTATTCAGCAGATCCCATGCTATGGTTTCTTTTGTATTTCATTGCTTACATAACAAGATAGAAATTCAGGTGGTTGTCAGCTTGCTTATTGAAGATTATAATCTGGTCCCATGCCTTTTCCTATTTGTCATCTCTTTACCCTTCATTTTGCTAGCCCTTCTAAATTAATCTTCCTTTCCAGGAAAATCCCAGGCTTGAAACTGATACCTCCTTTCCTCATAACAGAATTGGCTTATTTCAAGCTGTGTTCTTCATTTTTAGGACTGGGTTTAAAACTGACTGTGTATCTGCTTACTCCTCTGTATCTGATTGATTTTGGAGAACTCAAGTTAAGGCAGATTCTCAAAACATGATTCCATAAAAAAGGAAATGACCAACAGTATGTTTTTGTGATGCCTACGTGAGGCAAATACCAATGTTAATTTATAACTAAGGAGCATCAAATGATATTAAAATGGCATATATCATATAATTATAGAATTATATACTATTTAATGGCTCATATTAGTGGTTTTTATATTTTGTGTAATTTTTAAAAAGGAGATTCTAATTAGTTTTACATCTCTTAAATATTGATTTACAAGTAGGTATGAATAAAGAGCCTATTCAATAATACTTAATTGACATTCTTTTGTCTTTGAATCACTTGGATTAAAATTAAACACTGGAAATACTTCTGAAATATTGTTATTCTTTTAAATGGAGGAATTTTGGAAAAAATCAAACCAGACACCTTTTGTTAAGTAGATCAATTAATTATACAGTCAACTCTCGATTATTCAAACTAATGGAAGAAAGGATGGAGCAAGAATTACTATTTCTCTACTTCCTGTCCCCTCAGACAACTGCTGAAAGCCTCATTCCAAACAAATTCTTTGGCTTTCCATCTTGATCGTGTTACATTTTCTAGCCTTGTATCCAGGGTGCAGTCTGAAATATGGCTTATGAGTTGACAAGAAAGTTTCATATTATCATATTGTATTCTTCCTTATATACATTTTTAAGATCAGTGCTTTAGCATTGCTTTTGTATTATTAAAATTCACATGAGAATTTGATAACATTGCTGTTAGGATATTATCCTGATGGCTCATAAAATTAGTTTTATATGAAAAAAATCTTATCTTTGAATTATAATTTATACTTAATTATAACCTTTCAAAAGCATTACCTCATGGTACCAAATTGCTTTTAAAATCTTTTAATATGAAAATTTTATGAGAGTTTTTATCTTGGAGTCTTATAAAATTTCTTCCAACTTTTTGAATTCTTAATGTGTGCAATAGTTCTGAGTACTATGTAAGTGTTTGTAAAAGGGAAGAAATGCTGAAGGAATTTGTGTGAAAACAGTATGTTGCGTGTATATAATACGTCATTTTCTCTACCAATTAACTGTACACAATATGCTATTATCCAGACATAAGCATTCATGGGAATGCATGTATCTGGATAACTGCAAGTTGAAATAAACACACCTGCCTTTTATTTCAATAACTGCATTCAAATCCACATAAGGCATTTATTTGAATGTGACCTCCATATACATGAGAGAACATTGGTTTCAGCGTTTGATTTTTTGTTGATGTTTTGTTGTTGTTGATTTAAATCTAATGTAGACACAAACTTATGGATAATGCTTCTCTGGAAAACTTTGCATGCAGAGAAAAGGAAATTCAAAGGTAAATCGTATGAAAAACGTTGAAATTTTTTTGTCTTACTATGTTTGTGTCAGTATATATTAGAGCTTGATTCCTAAAGAATGTAGCAATGCTTAAAACCAAAGTGTGTGCAACCCATGAGCCTGCCTGGGACTGTGCCTACTTTAAGTTAAATAATTTAGTTATTTTTCTTTCCAGAATAAAATTGTTAGCCTTTCATTTGGAGAATCTTTTTTTCTCAAGTATTTCCTTGAATAATATAGTAGAATATGTATCTGAACTTTAAGAAATCATGTTTTCTATTAGGCAGCAGAAATGTTTGTTACAAGACTTATTTTAAAGTCTTCATAGTAGTTTCTGCCCCCAATTTAGGCCATATTTCTGTTTAGTTAGTTTTAACTGACATGAGCCAGAAAATTGAATTAGGAATTCTCTAGGAGTCTTAACTTTGAATTTCCTACTTTCCATTGCATGTAAACTATCAACCACAAATAATGGTTTCAGTTCAAGTTCTAGCTTGTATTTTGCATGTTAAAGCTATAAAAAAGTCTGTTAATGCTGGAAAGAATTTATGGCTATTGTTCTGCTATTGCCTAATTGTTAAAATTTATAAATAGAGACTGATTTTATTTATGTAGATTTGTCTTTCTGTCTTAGGGAGTCAACTACTTTATGTCCAAGGGTATCCTAGATGATTCACCAAAGGAAATAGCAAAGTTCATCTTCTGTACAAGAACACTAAATTGGAAAAAACTGAGAATCTATCTTGATGAAAGGTAAAAAAAAAATTTTAAATTTTCATCAAAAATGAGTTAAGTAATGCTTTTAATGAGTTGTTTTATTTTAGAAACTATACTACATAGTAGTCATCTAGCTGAAAAATCTCTGTCACAGCTGTTTGTAACTTCCATTGTGTCATGAAAGCAGACATAGACAGTATGTAAACAAATGAGTATGACTGTGTTCTAATAAAACTTTATTTATAAAAACAAGCAGGGGGCTATATTTGGCCCACTAGCTGTAGTTTGCTATCCCTGCCAAAAGCAATCAGTAGAAATTAAAGATTATGATCATACAATCATGGTTGAGTTCAGTAAGAACTGAAGCATATTATAACAAAGTGTGACTATTTATTAGAATGCTATTGATAAAATAATTTATGTACACAAATATTTATATAATTGTAAATAACTAAATGTATATCAACAGAAGTGTTACATACTTAAGATGGGATACTGTGGACCCATTAAAAAGAATGACTTATATCTACGGGTAAAGACATGGGAAGCTGTTCACAATACACTATGTGAAATAAGCAAAAGCCAATTCTGGAACGATATATAGTATATATTGGCATTTTTTAAAAGTCTATATAAATAGTTGTTACTTCTGGTAATGTGGATTGGTGTGTGAGGTGAAAACTCATTATTTTCGTAATTAAAAAATAAAGAATTCTGTTGCTGTTTGGATTTAGCCAAGAGGACACTTGAAAAGCTGCTGCCTTTTTTATACTGCAAAATTCCTTTTTTCTTCATTTTATAATTAGAATTACTAGTTTTACCTTGTTAGAACCTATTTACAAAAAATTTTTAAATAGTTTAATTTCTTAATCATAGATTTTTTTAATTTTGAGTTATATATTCTTTATGGGATTAGCTGATCTAGTGATCAATAACAAAATATTTTCATCCAAAAAATGGCAATTTATCATTTTTCTTATTTTTTAAGAGAGAAACATTAACTAGAGCTGTATCTTTTTCTTTTTCTACTAGGAGAGATGTCTTGGATGACCTTGTAACGTTGCATAATTTTAGAAATCAGTTCTTGCCTAATGCACTGAGAGAATTTTTTCGTCATATCCACGCCCCTGAAGAGCGTGGGGAGTATCTTGAAACTCTTATAACAAAGTTCTCACATAGATTCTGTGCTTGTAACCCTGATTTAATGCGGGAACTTGGCCTTAGTCCTGGTAAGAATATATATGGTGAATTCCTTCCTTCCTCCTTCCCACCTCCAGGTAACAATAGTAGTATATGAGACATTTTTCTCACCTTGAAAACATGCGTTCAATAATTACAGATACTTCTTTTACTGCTTGTACCAAGGACTACTTCAATGGAATACATCATTTACGTGAGCTCAGAAGGAATACTTTAGTTTGTCATAGCTATCAATTATATTTAGTAAACATATTGTTTTAGTTTAACTTTCTTTGTATATAAATTCTTTAAAATTATTCTTGTTTGACCATTGGACATTTTTACTAATCTAATTAAAAATGTGAGAAATTATTTATTTATTTTGCTGAGGAAGACTGGCCCTGAGCTAACATCTGTTGCCAATTTTCCTCTTTTTGCTGGAGGAAGATTCATCCTGAGCTAACATCTGTGCCAGTCTTCCTCTATTTTGTATGTGGGTTGCTGCCACAGCATGGTTGCTGACAGAGTGGTGTAGGTCTGCGCCTGGGAATCCAGGCCCCTGAAGCAGAGCACACCAAACTTAACCAGTAGGCCATGGGGCCAGCCCCAACAAATTACTTTTAAAGCTTTTAATAAACTATATGTTATATAGGTAACACCTAGAAGTTTTCTACTAAAATTTATTTTTAATGCAACTAGTTTTCATTGTTTGTGTGTCTATGTATGTGTATGTGATATAGCCTGAGTCTCCTACATATTTTTTCATTTGATATAGCTTTAGTTATCTCTTCATATCAAAAGTTTATTGTGTTTATCTTATTAAGCAGGGGTTGCAAAACATTTAGTTATCATATGAAATTTGTTGAATGTACTTTTACAAGATATAATGTTTAACTTAGATTACAATTGTGAGATTCTGAAGTAAACACCATAGTAGTAGCAAGTAGCGAGTATCATGAGGTTTGTTACTATTTTAATAGTAAACGTCAAATATTGCCCTGAGCCTATATAAAGAAGAAATTTTCTTTTTGCTCAGTCAGCTTTAGCAATATTTTCCCTAAAGATTTACTTTTGAAAGTAGTATGTAAATTCCATTGACTTTTAAAATATATATCTTAAATGAGAATGTTAATTTAATAATCTTATGAGTTGTTTACATTTTATTTTCTAGTACCAAGTTATTATCTTTCTTGTCCTTAAAGATGCTCTCAATTAAATTAGATTTTTGTAAAAACATTGTATGTAGATAAATGTGGCTGCTTTTTTAAGAATGGGAAGATAAATATACTGACAGTACAAATGTACTTTATGGATAGCTGAATGGGAACATCGCATTTAAAAGCAAAGGTGAAAATAAAGCCCAATCTGAAATTTTCAAATTTAAAATGAGTTTTCACTATAAACTCCTGAACTATTCTAAAGTTCTTTTGGATTGAAGAAAATGCTCACTGAATTGGTGTTCAGTTAGGATGATCAAGAGTCCATGTTTGCCCAGGATTGAAGAGTTGCCCAGGACACAGGATTTCCAGTGCTGGAACTGGCAAAGATGCAGGCAAACTGGGACGAGTTGGTCATCCTGTATTTAGTTATTTTCTAATCTTGATTTCTTGAAATTTTGAATATCTGCGTTATTTAATTCCTTTGGGAATCACATTTTTTAAACCAGCTAATAATTTGCAATGTTTCCTTTTAATTCCAGATGCTGTCTATGTACTGTGCTACTCTTTAATTCTACTTTCCATTGACCTCACCAGCCCTCATGTGAAGAATAAAATGTCAAAAAGAGAATTTATTCGAAATACCCGTCGTGCTGCTCAAAACATTAGTGAAGATTTTGTAGGGCACCTTTATGACAACATCTACCTTATTGGCCATGTGGCTGCGTAAAAGCACAATTGCTCCGACTTCAGCTTTTAACTTCAAACTTAAGCTACCCAAGGACTTATTTAGCGGATAAGGGGGTTACATTAGTGCTGGTCATTCCAGCCTCTGTATACAATCAAGCTTGAGTGGACAACCTTTTTTTTTCTTTTACTATTCTCTTTTTTAGTAATTTCCTTGGGGAACTAAAAAATTTTGCAGAATTTTTCTTAATTTTGCTTATCATGTTTTGCACAAAGCAGAGCCATTGTCTGACACAGCTGTTTAAGAATGTTAAACTGACATTATACTCTAAAAGATGGTATATTTGTGCATTAGATTTGCCTGAAAAACTTTATTCACTTCCATTCTTTTTAAAAATACCATGTAATGTGTACATATTTAACTAAAGAGATTTATAATCATAATTATTTTATTGTAAAGATTTTAACTAAAGCCTTTCCTTTTTCTCTCAAACTGAGTTCTGAAATTTATTTTGAACTTTGAAAAGAGTATTGATTTGTTACTATATTAGTATGCAAAACAGGTACTTATTTTTATAATATAAAGTCATCACTTGATTTTTCATTTTTAAGATTTGTAGGTTAGTCAAGACTCACTAAGTCTTTTAAACCATTTGGGATAGCAAAAATGTTAAAATATAAGATTTCCACATATAAGAACAAAGTGTTACTAGAACTTATATCTGAAGTAACTGGTCAAACTTTACTGTTCTAATCTTGATGATTTTGTTCAAAATCAGTTGAGAAAGGGAAATTGTGAATGATAGTAAGCATTCTTTATTCATTCATTCATTCAGTATTTCCCAAGGGCCTTCCATGTGCTAAGCACTGTGCCAGGTACTGGCGATACCTAGACATGGGCTCTGCCTTCACAGATGTTACATGATTGAGTAATGAGAGGAAAAACACTGCTTAATGGAGAGCAAATGGATAAAGTATAGCTTAACTATTAATAATAAAACACGTAGCATTGGAATGATAAAGAACAATATATGTATATGGTAGCTCAGAAGTTCCCTGGAAATACCATTAAGTGAAAAGCGTCAGCTTTGGAATGATACACTGTGTGACGCACAGAGCTGCTGGTTTAGGGGAAGGGAATCGGGGGAGTAGAAACTGCTTACCAGAGGTGTGACATCCTGGCTTCCTTCCAGATCTGGCTCTAAGTCAGTAGTGGTTGGTAATATTACAACTGGAATATTGTACTACAGAATTTTCAAGGACAAAACGTAAGGTAATCAAAAAATTTGTGAAAGTCAAAGGGACTTTTAGACTAGTAGTAAATAATTTCTAAGATTCTGAAGCAAATATCTAAATGATTTTCACATGTGCATAATTTTGAATTCCATGACAAAATAATTTTAATTTTTAACTTCAAAACTAATTTATTGTTTCAAAAGACAAAGAATAGTGATAACATTATTATTTCTGTTTTCCAATGGGTAGCATCTTGCTATATCTCTCTAAATCTCCTATCTTTTCTTCGTTTTTTTCCATCCCTGTCTCTCCCTTACCATTCTCTTCTCTCTGCCTCTGTTTTAGCTTGACTGTCTTTTTTTGTATCTTTCATTTCCTTTCTTTTTTTTTTTTTTCCTATTTTCTGGTTTGTTTTTCCACCTTGACCTGATTATAAATGTAGAATGGCGGTATTTTTTTTAACATTTTCTTATGAAAATTCTCAAACATATAAAAAAGTTAGAGAAAGCCTATATGCCCACTACCTAGATTCTACAATTAAAATTTTACTGCATTCACTTGACCACATATTTAGCCATCTCTTTATCCATCAATCAACCTATCCTATTATTTTGATACAAGTCAATCTAAGTTTCAGACATTTCATTCCTAAAGACTTTTGCTTGCATGTTATTAGCTAGAGATCCATTTTTTTTTTAGGTTTTTTTCTTTTTAGGTAAAATTTATATTCCGTGAAATCCATAAAGCTTAGGTGTACTAATCAGTGTGTCTTCACAAATTCATACACGTGTGTAAACCAAACCCTTATCAGGATGTACAACTTTTCACAGCCCATTTACAGTTAATATTGCACCACTTCACCTAAAATATGGAAACCTTGTAACCATATAGAGGTGTTTATCCCATTCACCTGTTATCTTATGGTTGTCGTATGTATTCCATATAGTATATATTACAAATGCCACAATATAATAATTTGCTTTGGACAGTCATACACATTTTAAATAAATTAAGAAAAAAATATTCACTTATGTTTAGCCACATTATCATTTCTAATGCTCTTATTCTTTCCAGAAGATCCAGGTCTCCTTGTAGTATGGTTAATTTCAGCCTGAAAAATGTTAACATCCGTTACAGTGCAGGTCTGCTGGCAATTAATTAAGTATCATATAGTTTTATTTTATATGAAAAGTCTTTATTTTGTTTTCCTTATTGAAGAATATTTTTGCTGAATGTGTAATTCTCTATTGACAGGTTTTTTCCTTTGGCACCTTAAAGACGTTGTCCCATTGTCTTCTGGCTCCCATTGTTTCCATTGAGAAGTCACTGATACCTGAAATTGTTTTCCCCCTGTGTGTAATAATTTCATTTTCCTCTCGTTGCTCTTTTTGGTCAAATTTTTTTCAACCTCATTTCCTCTTTCCTCTTTTTCTTTACACGTGTGCTAGAACTTGATATCATCTCACAGATCTGTTGACTTTTTTCTGATCTTTTTCTCTCTTTTCTTCAATTGGATTATTTCTCTTGATTTATATTCAGTTCACTGACTCTTCTGAAATCATTCTTCTTTTAAGCCCATTCGGTGAACTTTTTTCTGTCAATTAACTATTTTTTTTGTTCTGGAAATTGTTTAGTTTTTATAATTTATATTTCTGTGTTGAGATTTCCTATCTTTCATTCATTACAAGCACATTTTTCCTTACAAACTTGAACATAGTTATAATAGCTGCTTTAAAATCCTTATCTGCTCAACTTGATACATAGATCATTTTGGTGACAGTCTTATTTGGTTGTCTTTTCTTTTGAGAAGGGATTATATTCTGCTGTTTCTTTATATGTTAGTAATTTAGATTTTTGTCCTGGACATGGTGAATAAAATATTGTAGGAACTCTGGATTCTGATAGGTTTCTCCAAAGACTTTCTTTTTTTTAAGCTGGCAGTTAATTTCACAGAACTCCAACTGCAAGCTCTTGCTCCCCCGCAGTTGGTAGCAGTTCAAATTTCAGTTCAGTTCTTTAACCTGGATGATCTACATGAAATCCTTCCTGTGCATGCATACTTTCAGAGACTAGCTGGAGTATGGGGCAGAGTTTATACACAGAACTTAGGATGCTCTCTCTGGTTCTTTCCTTTCCATTATTTCCCTATATTTTCCAGCAGCTGTTATTGCCCCAAACTCTGCCCCATGGTTCTTCAAGTCAGCAAAACTAAAGGTTCCCATGACGCAGTTGGGGACTGCTCTCAGGTGAAGAGCTGTAAAAATGGGAAACTCACCCAATGCTATTCTCTTCTTTCAAGTGTTCTCTCCTTGGTAGTATCAGCCTATATTGGGTTGCTTTCCATTGCTTTCAGGTAGTTAATTTTTATATTTTGTCAGTGTTTGTGGCTTTATCTGTTGGAGGGTTGGTCTGAAAGAACTACTTGGCCATCATCTGAAGTGGAACCCTCTCCAGCTGAGCAGTATTCTTTTTGCTACTTCCTCTGCTTGCTGAAGGGGAATTTATTCCTGGTTACTTTTAAAACTAGGTGAACAGAAATTTTAAAAGGTTCTGTCTCTGGGAAATCTTAACAAATGTTTACTAACCATTTTCTAAATTAGCAATTAAGTATTTTTCAATGGAGGTCCCACTGGCTTTGGGGAAAGGATGTTCTTCATTATGGAAGACTGCTCCATGCAGTAGGGGACATAAACACAGACTCTTTCTACTAGATGCCAGTAGTATCCCTTAGTGATCGTGACATGCAAATAATATCCCCACATATTTCCAAGTGCCTGCTGAGGAGACATATCCCTTAAAGTTGGGAACTATTGGACCTTCTTTCGGCCATAACAAATTTATCTTTCTAAAACACAAACTCCATATGATATATCTGTTTAAAGTCTTTCAGTGTCTCCCTTCTCTACAAAATTAAGTGTAGGCTCCTTAGCATGACATATAAGATCCTTCACAATCTGGCCCCAGCTTATCTTTAAAGCCTCATCTCCAGCATTCCTCAAATGTGGTCTGGTCTGTCTGTCTTTTACAAGCTGTTCTCTTTGTGATATCCTTGACTGCCTTCTCTATCTAAAGTTCCCCTACTCATCATCTGAGATCGACCTCGAATATAACTTAGTCATCAAAGCTCTCAAAGACTATCATCATATCTGTCATGCATACCACTGGTGTTAATTGCTTCTTCCTTTGTGAACCATAGCACTTTGTACATATCTTTATTATTATAATTATACTATAATTTTTTACATGTCCCATTCCTTTATCAGAACGTGCTCTTATTAAAGTCAAGGACTGCTCCGTCTGCCAGCTTCTATTAGAAAGCCTGAACTAAGCAAGTGGCAGAGGATTTAGAGAGGAGGAATAAATCAAAAACACGAGAAATTGATAGGATTTAGTGACTTTGGATAAAGGTATCTGATATGAGGATCTTGTTGTGCTATTATCAAAGGTAGCCACTAGGAGAAGCAACCAGTGGAGTGAAATGCAAAAGATAAATGATCCCAATTTTGGGATATTTTGAATTTGAAAGTATCAATAGAATGTTAATTGACTGCAGCTGGAGAATAAGACTAGCGTTCAAAACAATCCAGGCTTGGGACCAGCCAGGTGGTATAGTGGTTAAGTTTGGAAGCTATGCTTCGGAGGCACAGGGTTCACGGGTTTGGATCCTGGACATGAACCTACACACTGCTCATCAAGCCAAGCCATGGCAGTGTCCCACATACAAAATAGAGGAATGTTGGCACAGATGTAAGCTCAGGGCCAATCTTCCTCAAGCAAAAAACTAATTAACTAAAAAGTCCAAGCTGGATGTGCAAGTTTGGGGGTTGTATTAGTATTTAAAGTATGTTATACTAAGTGAAGCAGGAGAAAAGGCAACTCCTATAGGGAGTATGATGAGTAAAAAGAAGTGCTGTGTGGAAAACACAGCATTTTGAGTTTTGGAAGAGAAAAAGTCAGAAAAAGGTTGTTGAAATTGTGGAAGGACCAGAGAAAAATGGTATCCCAAGAGCTAGGGGAGGAGAGTTTCAAAAAGGATGCTGAGCTTTGCATCTGCTGCAGCACAACTAAGTTTTTACCCATCTATATTCAGACCTATTTTAGTCTACCTTTTCCACTTGGGGCTGAGTTCTTTGAGGCTGGAAAGCCATAGTAGTGCTAATGGCTTTTATATTGTCTCTGATCAAATTCTCTCTTACCCAATGTGTAATCTGAACTCTGCTGAAACCCACAGGAGTGCTTATGGTCCACTGCAGCTGAGGCCCGTCTACACCCTTCCCTGCTAAGGACTGGGCTGTTTTAAGCCCAGAACACACCATACCAACTGGGTACGGCTACTGCATCCTTCCTATACACAATCACCAATTATCTTTTCTCATACAGATCATATTTTTTTAAGAAAAGAAAAAAAGGAAAGAAAAGAAAAGTCCTTAAAAACTTTGAGTCCTCCAAATTTATCATCAACTAGATTTCCCTAAGTACATTCTGTTAAAACTAACACTCTTTAATCTCGATGAACCCTGTGCTTTCATCCTTCCATTCATTTGGTCTGTTTTTTCTTCTGGGAAGCTTGTAACCCCTTCCCCATATTTACCTGTTGAAAAATTATTTGTCCTTCAAAGTCCTCTCATGCTCTTTCCTCTCCAGGTCAACTTTCTCAATTCTTGCAGCCAGAAAATTTATTCTTCTCATATCTCCCTCAGTACCTAACACAGACCTTGGCCCAGAGTAGTTTCCCAATAAATCCAATTGAATTATTTTAGCTCTGGTTCACTTTCTATATAAGCACACAGAAAACGGCTTTACTATTTCCATTTTTAAAAAATGTATTCAGGGCTTCCAGGTATACACAATTTACAAACCAATATATTCAAGTTAACTTTTTTAAAATATTAGTACAGTTTCAACCTATGTTTATTATTCTAGATATAAATTCATCTCTCTAAGACTTCTAATTTTAAATATTTGGGTGAATTGCTACTTTGTTTGTCTTTTTAAAACAAATTTTAGCATTTAAGTCATTATCTTCTTTCTAAATTGATCTTTTACATTTTTTACAGTATTCTTAATATGGTGCAGATCTTACTAGATAAAAGTATAAGAAAGATTATTCAGAAATCTTAATATTTAAAACAATAACATATTCTAATTGGAGTCTGTTTTCCTGTGTTTAAAGTGGACTTCTTAAATATCGCTATTAATAACACAATTGCCTATAGTTTCTTTTCAAGCATTCACTAAGTGAACATGTTCACTTCTGGGAAGCCATCCTAAGGAAATAATCCAAAATAGGGAAAAGGCAGTAGTTATACCATCGTTGTTTTTAATTCAAGAAAAAAAAAAGATGGAAACAACTGAAAAGCCCAAAAGTTGGGGCTGTTTTAACAGATAACTAGCAAATATTTGAGTACATACCATGTACCAGACACTATGCTAGGCACCGGTCAAGTAGACCAAAATGCATTCTCATGATGTATTACTGTGAAGCCATGATGTGTATGAGTAATACAGGAAAACTTAGAAATAATGATGGCTATTGAAGGCATATGAAATTATACCTAAATGTATACATATGTATGTGTATACACACACCACAGTTACCATGTAAAACAAAGCTAAAGCTATGAATGGAAAAAAGAGACTGGAATAAAGTATAACATTATGGATAATGGATTTTTTTTCTTTCAAATACTTTTTAGGATCATCTATTTTGGATAGGCCAAAATGAATTCATTCAACTGTTGAGAAAATAAAGATAAATGGTGTCCCTAATTTAACTAGTACAGTTTCCCCTCAGAATGTTTCCATGTATTTTTATTCAAAATTTGTTTTATTTTTAAAAGACACTTGGTTGATCTGTTAAATCATTTCTGGACAAATGTTTTGTTTTCAAGCTTAGAAAAGTGGATTGTTTTATTTTATTTTTGTCTAATCAAATTAAAGACCAACAAGAGAAAGATACCAAATCTTTACTGAGGAAATTTTCATTTGTTAAAGAAAAAAATGTCTTTCTTCTTGGCATGGTTGGAAGGTAGGTTGGATTTAATTTAAAATGATTAATGAGATTTTGTCAGGCTCCTTGACTTGACCACCACTGCAGTTTGTCAGTGCAACAACCTGGGAAGCCCGGACGCCACTCTGTCGCCCAAAACCACTCTCCAGGGAAAAAATTAACTGGCAGGACTAGTGCCAGGTACACGTCAATGGCATCGTCTCTGGGGTATTGACAGTTTAAAAGTCTGGACCAGAAATATGTAGGTCTGAGGGCACACATACCTAAGATATTTTCAGTCTCTTTGCAAGTGGTTAATTACTTTTTAAATATTTAATTTGCTGATGTTTTGCAAAGAAAACTATTTAAAAACGAAATCTTTGCTAATGTCCCTCCTCCCTAATCTATTTTAAAAATTAAACTAGGATTCTAGGATCTCAGGTTACTTTCTGTTTTTCTTCTTTTACTTAAAAAATTAAGGTGAAGCGTTTTTAAAAAGCAAAATCATCTTTCACTTTTGAAAACACCTTTTTTAGCCATCAGCATGACCTAATTTTATAATCAAGTTTTAAAGCTAAGCTATAAGGTTGTGATCTGACTTAATACACCCTTTTTTATCTACTCAGGTACTTAGGTTTAAAAAAATCGATATTATTAGCTAAAACGAAATTACTGAATATCGCTAATTATTAGATGGTAAATGTAATATATATTTTTGCTTTGGTGTTTAATTAGCTGCAAAAGAAAGCCATACCAATGTTTATCATCTTTTAAAAACTTGTCTGAAAGAGTTCAGACAGAAGGAATTTCTTCCAACGAAAGCACAGAGAAGATCTTGAGGATAGGACAGACATCCAAATACACGTTTTCAGAAATTTAACATAATGTATATTTGTCGATATTTACCAAAACAAAATGAAATGAACAAAGAGTGCTTTCATGTTAAACAATTTCGGAGTCGTCGTCTATTTTGAGCTGTGTGAGTGTATGCAACCTGAGAAGAGAGACCCTCTGCCAGAGCTAGACTTCCGGCGAATATTTGCTTCTGCTCCTATGGTAGACAGTCTGAGAAAAGCACAGAAAAGTGGGGAGGCCTGGAAAAGTTTATCAAGGCTGCTGTGCTTACTGAGGGGAAAATAAACGGAGCAAAGTAGAGTAGCTGTGTGGAGGTACCAGCACAGCTCTTACCCATCGCATTGCCCTGCAGTGAACTTCTTACAAAGCGAACGTCATTTTCAACCCTGAGGCCGTCGAATAGTTTTTTTGTATTTCTAAAATTCTTAGAAATTAGATAGACTATTTTCAAGGTGTGTGAATTTTAGTGTTATTGCAATTTAGGTACTGCATTACATATTTTTTCTCTAAAAATGGATTGTGAAATCTAATGTAGGCAGTTGTGTTTATGAAGGAATTCACACTTATTTGATTTCACATTGGGGATTTTTATTCTTTCTGCATAAATAAAAAATACATGTATTTCTCTCCTTTCCTTAATTAATTAAGACATAGTATAATAATACATAGTATTTTCCAAAATGCCATCCAAAAAAGATCATGGCCATTGTCAACCATTGTCAATAATAAATCAGAGAGGGGGCTGGCCCGGTGGCCGAGTGGTTTAAGTTCCATGTGCTCCACTTCACTGGCCCAGGTTCACAGGTTGAGATCCCAGGTGCAGACCTACTCCACTCATCAGCCATGCTGTGGAGGCATCCTCCATACAAAGTAGGGGAAGATTGGCACAGATGTTAGCTCAGGGCGAATCTTCTGCACACACACACAAACAATAATAACGATAATAATAATAATAAACCAGACATGAAAACCTCTTGAATGAGGCCAAGCACCTACTGGATTAGGTGAAATCCAGTGCCCTGTAACGGCTCTCCCAGGGTAGCATTTACTACCATGATGAATTTGTGTTGGTTCTGGGTCTGGTTCTCAGCCTTAGAAATCTGGTTTTGTCAACACACATCAAACACATATATTTTCCATGGCATTGATTTTTAATCCAAAACTAAAGGAAATGTTACAGTGATAACTTACAAAATGTGATCAGCACATTCTCTTTACCAGGCTACAGAAAGTTGATTGATAATCATGAAATTACAGCAAGGGAAGTTTCCAGAATCAAATGCTTTACATTTTGTATCAGACTGAAATAGTCAAATGCATCTTTCAATACAGATGATTTTTGCACATTTAAAATATTTTAAAAATTAAAAATTTAAATTAAATTTAAAATTTTTAAATTAAAAAAAAGGAAAGTTATAAAAGACATAAGACATAATAAACATCCTGTCCCACATTTACTCCCACTCCCACGGGTCCCCGCTATTAGTTGTTTGGTACCAGTGACCCTGCCTTTTCAATATGTGTGTTTGTGTATAGACACGTATATGTTCAAACACTGAGATGTGTATATGATGGGGAATGGCATATCATGCAAACAGAGCAGTTTACCCCCTTTTATATGAATGAACAAACAAAATAATACTCATTATAAAAGCAAATCAAACAACACAATAGTGTACCCCAAAAGGAGTAGATCCAGGCAGCTGGCAATCGGAGCCCAGTATCGTTGAAGCTAAACCACAATTCCAACCATTATCAGAATTGCATTTTGAATACTGTGGGTTTGGGGAGAAGACTGAAATGGAGGATGGCCATGAGTGTTTTGGGGAGGGCAGCAAAGAGCAAACTGCACTAGTTCAGGTGAAAGATAATACTCACTTGACATAGACTGAATGTTTGTGTCCCCCCAAATTCACGTGTTGAACCTAATCCCCAGTGTGATGTTATTGGGAGGTGAAGCCTCTGGGAGGTGATTAGGTGGTGAGGATGGAGCCCTCATGAATGGGATTAGTACCGATAAATAAATAAGAATTTCATAGCTGGGCCAGCCCGGTGGTGCAGCGGTTTAGTTTGCACGTTCCACATCAGTGACCCCAGGGTTCACCAGTTCAGATCCCGGGTGTGGACATGGCACCGCTTGTCAAGCCATGCAGTGGCAGGCATCCCACATATAAAGTAGAGGAAGATGGGCACGGATGTTAGCTCAGGGCCAGTCTTCCTCAGCAAAAAGAAGAGAATTGGTGGCAGATGTTACCTCAGGGCTAATCTTCAAAAAAAAAAAATTGATAGCTAAAGTCACTTTCTACTAGGCATTGCCAACATTTGCTGCCATATTTCTCTTTAGTTTATACTGTTAAGTGGAACAATGTTTTGCTCTTTCCTTCGCCAGTTTCCCTTTTCATTGACAGAATGTCTCTAACAGTTTCATTATTATTGCATCAATTTACCTAAAACCTTAATATAGCCAATCACATTATGGGCATGGCCTGCTCTCCTAAAGTTATTCTGCTGCATTTCGTGCTTTTCTCATTATTTAATTCTAAGGAAAATCTCATTTCTCACATATACGAGTTCATTATAGCCCCCAATTACCTATAACGTGACATAAATTTAGGACATTGCATTTCACATTACAGTGAAGTTTTAATTTAAATATTCAAATAAGCATTTAAAGATGGCTCATTTTGTGCAAGGAAGGAATTAACTATGTGCTGTCAAACAGACAAAAATGGAGAGCTTCAGTGGGACGAAGGCAAACTTACTCACATACAGTTCTATAATACTTTATATACACCACCACAATTTTGCAGAGGTCTGAAGAAGTTAAGTGATTTTGGAGGGTCACATGACCATTTATAGGGATCAAGAGAGGGAAACTCTCAAGTACATTTTGTAGATTACTCACCGTAATAAACAGCAGAAGCAAATGTGTTAAAAGATCTTTTTAAAGAAAAAAAGAACCCTAGTATTTTAGAGACAGAAGAGTGAGCAATTAATACTAACTAGCTGAGTATAAAAGGATGAACGTTATCTCAATAAGTGTTTCTGGGTGGGGCACTAGCATGACCAAAGGCATGGGAAGATAAGTGTCTGAGGGTCACTGAACAGTGAGTAATCTGCTGGAACTGGAGGGTAAGGTGTGAGCAATGGTTTAGTGGAAGAAAGGACTGGAAAATATAGATTGGAAAAAGAGAATGCTAAAATAGAGAGCTGGTACTCTATTCTTGTTGGCAACTGGAGATTTTCATAAAGAAAAGTGTCATTTCTGATATGTAATTTAGAAAGATCTTTCTAAAGCCGATATAAAATGTGAAGTAGAAATGCAACAGAATGTAGTATAAGGAAATCCATGAAAAGTCTACTGTAATTATGCAAGTGAAATATGATGGAACTCTGAACTTCAGCATTGTTATTGGCAGTGGAAATGACAGAGGAAAGATCTGAGAGACATTTGGAAGTAAATCATCTTGGCTAATTACTAGCTGTTGGACATAAAGATGAAGGAGTTAAAAATTACTCCAGAGAGTCTGAAGAAGCTGTTGCCATTATAAACAGAGGGAACACATGTGAAAGACAAGTTTACTTAGGTTAGAAATAAAATGGCGATGAGAGGGAGAGAACGAGTTCCCTTTTGGTCAGTTAGATTTAAGTACAGATGGGGCAATTATGTGACAATATCAACAGTTAGTCTGGAAATGTAGCTAGTGCAGAGATTGGAGATAAAAACTAAGGTGACATTTTGAGAGAGTCCTCAGCACAAAAATGAGAAGAAACCACAGGAATAGATATGTATATTGACATTGTCCTGATTACTTAGCACAGTGCATGGAAAACAGTAGAGTCTAAATAAATAAATAAATAAATATTAATTATTAAATATCTATTTATTTATTTATTTTGATGAGGAAGATTTGCCCTGAGCCAATGTCCACAACCAATCTTCCAATTTTTGAATTTGAGCTCCCACCACAGCATGGCCACTGACAGATGAGTGATGTAGGTCCCTGCCTGGGAACCGAACCTGGGCCACAGAAGCCGAACTTAAGGACTAGGCCTCCAGGGCTGGCCCTAGATAAATATTTATTGAATGAACAAATTGATATTGATAAGTGTTCTCAAACCAAATATTCAAAACTCTCAAAGTACTTCAATAATATGCCTGGGATATAAAAAGATACCATCCTGTTTCAATTTAAAGAATCTTTCACAACATACTTTTCAAGCTAAATAACCAAGGTACTGTCCATTCAGAGAATTTTCCTCTTGCCAGTCCACATCTTTGCTAGGACATGAGGTGTTCTATTTATCAAATATTCTTTGCTTATGGATAGACTGTAATTGACCCTATAATTGGAGTACTTAAAACTAAAATTACACTGAACCAAATTAAATCTTGCCCTGATGATTAAGACCCATGCAAATTCACCTTCCCACACCTGAATATCTCTCAGAGTCCTTAGAAACTCAGGTTCAGTTGTTTCACACCTCCTTGAGATTTAGGGTTGCAAAGCATCTTCTGGGTTATGTCTCGCCCTCAATTCCTTCACCAGGATGCTGCCCCTAATACAGTTACAACCGCAAGTTTTAAAAGAGCCAAAATGGTACTACTCTCTGCAGTCCTCACTATCTTAGAATATGGTGTGTTCTTAGCAGAAATGGGAAGAGGAACCCTCTCCCTACAGGGCCTAGCCGTAGTCTATGAGACCCTCCCGACTCTCCTCCACTGATTCTGCCTCCAGCCTTCAGTGCCTTAGTTTCCCCACAAAGCCCTTTCCTGCGTGCATATCAGCCAAACATCTCTGGGTCACCAGCGTCACCAGTTTCTCAAACAGGCCCACACTCAGCTTGGGACCACCCCAGTGCTCCTCAGCCTCTGCAGCCAGGCACCTGCCTCATAACTTGGGGGACTATAGATTTTATTGTCTAAACCAGGACACTTTTGAGAGTGCTAAAATGCTAAACCAGATGGTACTTCAAGACAACAGGCGTAAACTAGGGAGTGTGGTCACTCTACTCGTGACCATAATACAATGTGATAAATGCAATCATAAAAGTTTAAACACTTTGCAGTGGAAACATTTTGAATGTAATGCACCAAAGGGTCAAAGTTTGTTTCCAATCAAAAACATCTCTAAATTATTTTCCAATCGGCATCGTGATAAAAACCATACCTTTAAGCCAGGGATATCCGTACCGTGCTGCACAGCAGAGCTCTGGCTCCAGAAGGAAATACTCTTTCAGCCTCTTGGACGTGTATTTTGTAACTTAAGATTCCTGCAGAAGAATCATTTTATAGTTTGATCGACACCATAAGGAACTGCGTCTCAGAAATCTCTGGAAAGATTGTGGAGATATTAAATTGACAATAATGATAATAAAATCAAAATTAGAGAAAACATTTACTCTTCTATTAGCCTTACTCTGCTAAGGGCCTTGTACTCCTTAACTCATTTAATCTTCACAGGTACACTCTGAGGTGACTTTATTTAGAGGTCACAAGCTAGTGAGTCCTGAATATACTGGCTATAGTGATATATATATATACACACACACTAGGAAAATGGCCAAACTCCCTTAGATTTCTTCTCTAAACATACTCCTTCCCAGTGTTTCCCAGTATATATATACACGTACACCTGTATCTATCTAAATATATCCATCCCTGAGAAGATCTGGATCAGAACGTTCCAAAGCAGGGGAAGCAGCAAATGCAAACGCCGTGAGGCAAAACCAAAGTTGGTCCATGTACAGTAGAACATAATCTTCGTGAAGGAAGAGGCTGTTTCCTCCACTTCTCTATTCCAAATTCCTAAAAGAGTCACCAAAGCATAAGAAAAAGTCAGTAAATATTTGAGGAATGCACGAATGAATGAATAAATAGATGAGGGAACCCAAAGAAAGAAATGGGTTTAGAGAAGGCAGAGGTCATATCTTGTAGGGCCTGGTAGGCGGTAGGAAGGAATTAGGATTCTCTCCAAGTGCAGTGGAACATTCTAGAAGGATTTTCAAAAGAGCAGTGATGTGACGTGATTTCTGTTTTTAAAGCCATCATTCTGACTGCTGTATGAAGGAGGGGATAATAGGCTGGAGCAAGAAAGAAAGGAGACCAGTTATTAGGCTTTTGAGGTTGTTCAGATGAAAGGTCATGGAGGCTTGGAAAGGGAGGATGGCAGTAGAGATATAAAGAATTGCATGGGGCTGGCATGGTGTGTAGTGGTTAAGTTCGTGCACTCTGCTTCGGCTGCCTGGGGTTCGTGTGTTCAGATCCTGGGCATGGACCTCCACGCTGCTCATCAAGCCATGCGGTGGTGGCATCCCACGTACAAAATAGAGGAAGATGGGCACAGATGTTACCTCAGCAACAACCTTCCTCAAGCAAAAAGAGGAAGATTGGCAACAGATGTTAGCTCAGGGCCAATCTTCCTCACCAAATAAGTAAATAAATACATAAACACACACATACACATATATATGTATATAAAAGAACTTAGGGGCTGGCCTGGTGGCGCAGCGGTTAAGGGGGCACGTTCTGCTTCAGTGGCCTGGGTTTTGCCAGTTCCAATCCCGGGTGAGGACATGGCACCACTTGGCAAGCCATGCAGTGGTAGGTATCCCACATATATAGTAGAGGAAGATGGGCACGGATGTTAGCTCAGGGCCAGTCTTCCTCAGCAAAAAAAAAAAGAGGAGGATTGGCAGCAGATGTTAGCTCAGGGCTAATCTTCCTCCAAAAAAAAAAAAAAAGAACTTAATGCTCCTAGATTTTTGGCTTTAACAACTGGATAGTTGATGATGCCATTTACCGGGATGAGAAACACTGGGAAGGAGTATGTTTAGAGAAGAAATCTAAGGGAGTTTGGTCATCTTCCTAGAAAAATATAAAACCTTCTTAAGAATAGGGGGAACTGTGTAGGATAAGATATTAAGTTAAAAAAAACTAATTGGAGTGTACACAACAATTACAATTATGAAGAAAATATGTTTGTATATTGAAAAACATGAGTAGAAAATATGGTTGAAGGAAAACTTTGATTTATTGAGGATTTTGTAGTTTTTAAAAATTTAAATTTAAAGTTTTACTCTGCTTGTTATAATATTGTTTGTGAGATAAAAAGTAAAATTCTAGTAAAAGACAATACCTCTATGCGAAAAGCCTAAAATGACTGCAATCTGGAATAGAATTTCATCATAACAAATTCATTAAAGAATCATATAATGGAATTATTTTAAAACCACAAAAGCTATATTCCCAGGTCTTGAAATCCTAAGCAGAATTAACATGGGGGGAGGGGGAGGCAAAAAAACTCAAACCCAGATTATTGATATAAAGTTCTACTGGTAAAGACCTGAAGAGGAGATTCCATGAGCTCCATCACAATCCATTCCACTACTTATAACCTTAATTTCTTTAGAATTCTTTCATCTGTTCTAACATAAAGTCCCCAAGTCACCCTACACTTAACTTTGAGGCTTTTTCTTGTTTTGCCATCAGTGGGAATGGATAACAATGAGTTGCCATCTTCAGTTTAG